>NC_090649.1:64081854-64362882 GCF_040937935.1 Hyperolius riggenbachi
GTGAACATATATATACTCACTGCATGTATTAACAAAGCTAACGGTAATGCACTAATATACATTTGCCGCTGCCTGTGTCCATTGACTGTGGAGGTACAGGTCGAATGGAGTCCACCACTGCTACCAAGGAGGTGGGGGCTCCACTGAGGTCGGCAGACACCGCGCCGATTGGGACACCTTTGGCCTAGCTGGATACCGACTCCATCCACCGCAGCAAGGACACCTTTGGTTCAGCCCCTCCATGATGCCAGCTGCTAATCCGGAAGTAAGGGCCACTGCGGGTGGCCGCTTTTGTGACCAGCAGATTATCTTGCTCAACCCTGCTGAATGCTGCCCAGGAGTCAGGACAAACCACAGAAATTAAGCTACTGCACCTTTGGACCTGGAACACCTTTGCCAGCACTGCCAGATGTAAGCAATCAAAATCCTCAGCAGCATCAGCCATCACCACTGGTTTCTATCATGAAGATCTGTGTCATCACCGCTGAACCTTCACCTCCCTCTGCCCCCCAGATGATAGCCAAGTGCAAATGGTGGCGCCGTAGTATGGCAGCCTTGGCTCTTGGCTTTCAGACATTTCCCCCCCTTTTTCTCACGATCCCCCCCCCCCCCCAGACCTGTATGAGCCAAACCAATTCTGGGTAAAACTCCTTTGTATTTGGCAAAATAATTTATTCTGATTCTGAAATATACATTTATTTGCAGCCCAGCAGCAACAGTCAATACTGCTTTCTTACTTTGTATTTTCGGATATTTGATCATTAGCAGAAGTCCCCATTGTAGGGTGGTGGAGATTGTTTCTGTCCCCCCAAGAAAAAGGTCAGACACCAGCACCAGCAGGTTGTCAGTGTTGAAGTACAAAATGGATTGTGGCTTCTCCTGCATTGACACAAAGGAACATTAAATACACATGAGGATTCATTGTCCTATATAATCACATCTAGAAATAACTAGTAGTAAACAAAGAATCTCAGTTTTATTTTGCATGGAATCAACCACTTGCCCTCCCCAGGACGAGTATCTACGTCCCTGCAAAATCCCTCTTCACCTTGCAGGGACGTAGGTACTATGTCCCTTGCTGCCGTGCACTCCTGCTCGTTCCCACGCTCGTTATTGCTGCCGATTGTTCCCATTCATTGACACAGTTCCCATTTAATGATCTCTGTCTCCGAGTGAATGATCGCCTGCATCAATGAGATGCCACAATCATTTGTTACTTCTGACATAACACGTCCACGCATTACTTCCTATTTAGCTTACTATAAGTACGCAATAGGAAGTAGTGCCCGAGGACATCTTGTGGCCAAACAGTAAAATTACACCTACACGCATTTTTTTTTTTAAAAGACCCACCAGTACATTTAAAATGAACACTTTACCTCCCACACTATCCCATAATTACCCATTTTTATTGCATTAAAAAAATTACAATTAAAACAAATACATAAATAGTTACCTTAGGGACTGAACTTTTTTTTAACATGTATGTCAAGAGAGTTAAAACTATGGGCTTGTAAATAGTGATGGATGCAAAACTGAAAAAATGCACCTTTATTTCCAAATAAAATATTGGTGCCATACATTGGGCTTGATTCACAAAAGAGTGATAACTGCTATTACGGCAGTTATCACACGATCTGCCGTGCGCAAAAGTTTGTGCATGTAAAGGATTACTCCACGTGCTAAACAAATGTTTGCGCATGATGATGCGCTTGAAATACGCATGTGATCGCACGCAAACGTTCGTTTATCACGCGGAATAATGCTTTATGTGCGCAGACCTTCACTTGCGATAGATCGCGTTATAACTGCAGATCGCATGATAACTGCCATTATAGCAGTTATCATGCTTTTGTGAATCAAGCCCATTGTATTAGGGAAATAATTTAAACGTTGCAATAACTAGGACAAATGGGCAAATAAAATGTCTGGGTTTTAACCACTTTGTCCTCTTTGACGTAGTTATACGTCAAGAAGGACATATGCGCTCCCGCGGCCGATCGCGCACATGCACGCGCGCTCCCGGCTGTGGATTAGTTAGCCAAGGAATCAATGAATTGGGCCATGGTGCCCGATCACTGATTCCTCTCCCCCGCAGAAAAAGCAACAGCTTCTCTCGGAAGCTTCGCTTTTTCTGTCTCCTATGTCCCTCTAAGCGTACATTGTACGCTTAGAGTGACGTCATGTAAACAAACTCAAGGTTGCCTTCTTGTGGCCAAAAATTAAAACTACATCTAAAAGTAAAAAAAAAAAATGAAAATACACATATATTTACCCCAAACAAATACTATTTACATCCCACCCTCCCAAAAATACCCACATAAAACGTTTAATAATAAAAATAAAAAAATATAAGAAATTACAATTAACCACTTCACCACTAAGGGGTTTTACCCCTTGAGCACCAGAGCAATTTTCACCTTTAAGCGCTCCTTCCATTCATTCGTCTAGAACTTTATCATTACTTATCACAATTAAATGAACTATATCTTGTTTTTTCCGCCACCAATTAGGCTTTCTTTAGGTGGGACATTATGCCAAGAATTATTTTATTCTAAATATGTTTTAATGGGAAAATAGGAAAAATGTAGGAAAAAATTCATTATTTTTCAGTTTTCGGCCATTATAGTTTTTAAATAATGCATGCTACTGTAATTAAAACCCATGAAATGTATTTGCCCATTTGTCTCGGTTATAAAACCGTTTAAATTATGTCCCTATCACAATGTTTGGTGCCAATATTTTATTTGGAAATAAAGGTGCATTTTTTTCAGTTTTGCGTCCATCCCTAATTACAAGCCCATAGTTTATAAAGTAACAGTGTTGTACCCTCCTGACATAAAAATGTAAAAAGTTCAGTCCCTAAGGTAACTATTTATGTATTTTTTTTTTATTGTAAATGTTTTAATTTAAAAAAAAAAAAATATTGGGAGTGTGGGAGGTAATGAGTTATTTTTTTTTGTGTATAAGTAATGATTTGTATGTGAAAAATGCTTTAGGGTGTAGTTTTACTATTTGGCCACAAGATGGCAACAGTAACTTTTTGTTTAATGCGAACCCCCAAGCGTCCTTCCGGACACTTGGAGGAAGTACTAGGAGGCTGGGTAAGTTTTTTTTTTTTCACAATGATCGCGCTGCTTAGCGGAAAAGCAGCAGATCATTGCGGGGCTCAGATCAACAAACGGGAATGGATTTTCCCGTTCATTGATCTCCGGGCGAGCGGCGGGCGGCGTGTTTACGAGCGGGAGTGTGCGCTAGAGCGAGCGGGAGCGCGGGCAGCGGCGGGAGCGCGGAAAGTACGGATTTCTCCGTCCCTGGGGGTGAAAGGATAGAAAAAGGGACGGAGAAATTCATACGGGCGGGGGTAAAGTGGTTAAAAAAACACATAAATATTTACCTAAGGGTCTAAACTTTTTAAATATCTATGTAAAGCTGAAATATTTCTATTTTTTTTTTTTTTTATAATCTTGTAAATAGTGATGGATGCAAAACAGAATTATTATTATGTTATTTCCAAATAAAATATTGTCGCCATACATTGTGATAGGGACATAATTTAAACGGTGAAATAACCGGGACAAATGGGTAAATACAATACGTGGGTTTTAATTATGGAGGCATGTATTATTTTAAAACTATAATGGCCGAAATCTGAGAAATAATGATTTTTTTTCAGGTTTTTTTTTTCTTATTCTTACTGTTAAAATGCATTTACAGTAAGGTAGCTCTTAGCAAAATGTACCACCCAAAGAAAGCCTAATTGGTGGCCGAAAAAAACAAGATATGGATCAGTTCATTGTGATAAGAAGTGATAAAGTTATAGGCTAATGAATGGGAGGTGAACATTGCTCAGATGCATAAAGTGAAAACGACCGAGGGCTTAAAGGGGTTCTGTGGGGGGTTGCGGAGGAGAAAAACAGACACTTACCTTGGGCGTCTATCAGCCCCGTGCAGCGGTCATGTCCCACGCCGTCCTCCTCCCATCTGCCGTTCTCCGCCGCCGGCCCCGGTCTAAGTGGCATGGGATCCAACTGCGGCTGCGCTAGAGTGGCCGCGCACCCGCTCGCTTCCGCCTGCGTCATCGGAAGCTTACTGCGCAAGCGCAGTACAAGAACCCGTTGTACTGCGCCTGCGCAGTAAGCCTCAGATGACGCGAGCGGAGGCGCGGCAACGCGCATTATTCGTCTGTGTGACAGCCGAATAATAGCCCGGTGCCCGCTGCGGGGAACGGCGGATGGGAGCAGGACGGCGTGGGACATTACCGCTGCAGGGGGCTGATAAAAGCCCCAGGTAAGTGGCAGTTTTTTGCCTCAGAAACCCCCACAGAACCCCTTTAAAGGGATACTGTAGGGGAGTCGGGGGAAAATGAGCTGAACTTACCTGGGGCTTCTAATGGTCCCCCGCAGACATCCTGTGTTGGCGCAGCCACTCACCGATGCTCCGGCCCCGCCTCCAGTTCACTTCTGGAATTTCTGACTTTAAAGTCAGAAAACCACTGCTCCTGCACGCCCGTGTCCTCGCTCCCGCTGATGTCACCAGGAGTGTACTGCGCAGACACAGACCATATTGGGCCTGCGCTGTGCGCTCCTGATGACATCAGCGGGATCGAGGACACGGCAACGCAGGCGCAGTGGTTTTCAGACTTTAAAGTCTGAAATTCCAGAAGTGAACCGGAGGCGGGGCCGGAGCATCGGTGAGTGGCTGCGCCAACACTGGATGTCTGCGGGGGACCGTTAGAAGCCCCGGGTAAGTTCAACTCATTTTCACCCGACCCCCTACAGTATCCCTTTAAGTGGTTAATTACGGTAGCATGTATTATTTTAAAACAATAATGGCCGAAAACTGAGAAATAATAATTTTTTTCTTTTTTCGGTTAAAATAATAAAATAATTCTTAGCAAAAAGTACCCCCAAAAGAAAGCCTAATTGGTGGCAAAAAAAAACAAAAAAACAAGATATAGATGGTTTTGTTGTGATGAGTAGCAAGAAAGTTATAGGCGAATGAATGGAAGGAGCGCTAAAAGGTGAAAATTGCTCTGGTTTTTAAGGGGAAAAATCCTTGGAGGTGAAGTGGTGAAAGGACAACCAAAGCAAGAGGGATATGGAGGCTGACATACTTATTTCATTTTAAACAATGCACATTGCCTGGCTGTCCTGCTGATCCACTGCTTCTAATACTTTTAGCCGTAGACCCTGAACAAGCATGCAGCAGATCGGGTGTTTCTGACATTATGGACAGATCTGACAAGATTAGCTGCATGCTTGTTTCTGGTGTTATTCAGCCACTACTGCAGCCAAATAGACCAGCAGGGCTACCAAGCAACTGGTGCTGTTTAAAAGGAAATAAATATGGCAGTTTCCATCTACTTTTCACTGCAGTTGTCCTTTAAGAAGTGAAGGAGCCTGTACCTTTTGTTGCTTGGCCAGGTAGGAATCACAAATGGTCCTCTGGTCATTGATATCCAGTTCCTGGTTGGAGATGGACTCCTTTATGAGATCCTTCATCTCCTGAAAGCTTTTAAAAAGTGTTTGATGGCTGCCGGGGAGTAAGCCAACCACTGATGGGAAACTGTTGTAAAGCTGAAAGAAAATACATACGCAATAGCTGTGTAAAGCTGTACACCACAAAACGCAATTGCTAGCGCTTAGCAATTTTTCATTTCGATTTTTCAGAGCAATTTTTGAATGAATGTGCATTTTTTACCGATTCATCCAAACTTAATCACTCCAAAAAATGCTGCATGCTACAACCAGATCCAAACGCTGCTGTGGAACACCCACATAGGGTGACACTGCACTAGTGCTTTGCCGACAGTGACTAGCAAGCTCATCTCATTGCCCCTGGTGTGAACCAACCCTTAAATAAGTGCAGCTGGTGCCTTATGTCCAGACTCGGTACACCTCTCCTGCTCTTCAGTAACCAGTCCAAAAAGGATATTGCAATCCTCTGGGTTTTCTAGTGAACGCTCAGCGTAATTTTCTTTCTTAAAACAGAAGGTATTTGAGATAATTCAGCCTTACGTCAGCAACTGTGGTTACCCACAGCGTGATTGCTACTCCACCACAATTGATTCTGGTTTAAACTATCAGCTCTGCCTTAAAGTAAACCAGATATCTTAAAATGTAAAGAACCGATACTTACCCGTGGCTTCCTCCAGCTCCATAAACACGTGTAAGGCCCTCGCCGTCCTCCTGCGGTCTGCCAATCAGCGGCAATCAGCCCCGGTAATTGCTTCACTTGCGTCAGTCTGGGTCTTCTGCCTATGCGCGGGAGGTCCACACATGTGCAGAAGACATAAACTGGACGCGACTGAGCCAATTACTAGGGCTGATTGCCGCTGAACGGCAGACCGGA
Source organism: Hyperolius riggenbachi (assembly GCF_040937935.1). Taxonomy (NCBI): domain Eukaryota; kingdom Metazoa; phylum Chordata; class Amphibia; order Anura; family Hyperoliidae; genus Hyperolius; species Hyperolius riggenbachi. The sequence continues at coordinate 64,088,209 of NC_090649.1, forward strand.
GGAGGACGGCGAGGGCCTTACACGTGTTTATGGAACTGGAGGAAGCCCTGGGTAAGTATTTTTTTTTTTTTTTACATTTGAAGTAGGATACTCTCTGGTACTGTAGCATCAGTGACTTAGTCCTCCAGTGATTCAAATCATTCATGACTGACAGAACACGTAGAGTACTCCTAGGAGCTGTCATGTCCAACACTGCACCTCTAATATAGTATTTGGAGTACTACACACGGTGAGTTGCTCACTGGGGTGTAGTGGTGGCTGTCTATCCAAGGCATCTGATTCAGAAGCATATAAAGCAGGATTCTGAGTAAAGGAGCTGAACATGCTAAACTCTCTTTTTTGGAATGTGAATTTTGTGCAACATATCTATAGGATCAATTCTCATGGGACTTGCTTTTTTATGCTTCTGATGCAAAAATGTTTTAAAGTTTTTATTGAGTTTTTATTGTTTCTCCCCTTAAAGCGGATCTGAGATGAAAAACTAACTATAACAAGTAACTTGTCTATATATATAATCTAAAGTTTATGCATACAGCTTCAACATTTTATGATTATTTATTCCTGTTCATTGTAACAAACTTACCTGGTGTTGTCTCTGGAGGCTGCTCTGAGTAGCTGAAGGAAGCTTCCGCTTTGGTCAGTCGCATCCCCCTCTCCCCTGTAGACGTGAGTCAGCATGTTCGCATCCCCGGCTCCCCTGTAGATGTGGGTCAGCATGTTGTTTCTGGCAGTCTCTATAGGAGGACGCGCACAGCTCAGAACTGCCTTTATAGGTTAAGGAGGCGTGTCTGAAGTGTGTCAGCTGATTCCTGTGGTCAGCTGACACTTGCTGCAGAGATGTTGCTGATTGGTCCGATTTTCCTGGGGACTTGATCTGTGCTCTATTCCTGCTATATAAACCCTGGACATGCAGTTACTTGCTGTCCGTTATAGCTTTCAGTTCTCTGAGCGCTGGAACTTGCTTTACTACTTAGTCTAGTCAATATTCCAGAGAGCTACATTTCATATATTACGCAACAGCGCGATATATATGTACTCTAGTCAGTTAGTATTGTATTATTGTAATATTGTATATTGTTCTGGGTATCGACCTTTGCCTGCCTCTTGACCTCGAATCTGCCTAGCCCCTCTGTATTACTGCCATCTGATATCTGTGTATGACTCTGCCCGTCCCTGACTTTGCTCCTGTTTGATCCTTCCAATACGACTGGCATCTGACCTATGTGTATGACTTCGGCCTATATAACGTTTTCGCACCTGTCTTAGACTACTGAACTTTAGCCATTTGATTAGCAGTGTATGATCCTAGTCTGTTATCGACCTTGCTCTGCGTCAGTCCCTGTGTACCGCATATCTCTGACTTCGTGTATGACCTCAGTTGACGATCTGACCTCGATTATTGTATATTCAGTGTACACTTCATAGCCTGCATCACAGCCAGCGTTACAGATACAATGAGGGCAGCCATGTTCTGTAGAGGTGGCCCGAACGGTTCGCCGGTGAATGGTTCCCGGCAAACTTCCGGGGTTCGCGATTGCGGAGAACCGCAAACTTTATCGGAAGTTCGATTCGCCCCCATAGTACATCATTAGGGTCAACTTTGACCCTTACATCACAGTCAGCAGGCACATTGTAGCCAATCAGGCTAAACTCCCTCCTGGAGGCCCTCCCTCCCCCACTTATAAAAGGCAGGCAGCGTCAAGCATTTTACTCACTCGTGTGCCTGCAGTAATTAGAGAAGGGAGAGCTGCAGCAGACTCTCATAGGGAAAGCTTAGTTAGGCTCTTGTAGGCTTGTTAGCTTGCTCCTTGCTTATTCTTATTGCTAAAAAAGCACCCCTCAACAGCTCTTTTGAGAGCTAATCTTGTTCTTGTGATCTATTTTTTTATGTGTGTGTGTGTGTGTGTGGCCCACTTGCATTATATTTATATACAGCCCTGCCAGTCAGTTGCAGCTGGCCTTTGGCCCCTTAATTCCTACTGTGCCACTGCCAGGCCCAGCACATTCAGTGACTACCTGTGTGTGTGACAGGCAGCTGAAAATTTGTAATCCCAATCACTGCACCTGTTCACTGTTTAGTCCACCTACCCACCTACCTACCTACGTGAGCGCTGGCATTGTTAATACCACCAGTCATTGCACCTGTTCACGGTACGTGTGTGTGTGACAGTTGCACATTTGTAATACCTAGCAGCACTGCATATATCTACCTGTTGTTCAGTGCACCCACCTACCCACATGAGCGCACGCAGTGTGCTATTTAATACCCCCAGTCACTGTACCTGTTCACGGTACATGTGTGTGACAGGTGCACATTTGCAATACCCACCACTGCATATACCTACCTGTTGTTCAGTGCGCCAACCTAACTACGTGAGCGCACGCAGTGTGCTATTTAATACCACCAGTCACTGTACCTGTTCACGGTACATGTGTGTGACTGGTGCACATTTGTGATACCCATCACTGCATATACCTACCTGTTGTTCAGTGCACCCACCTACCTACGTGAGCACACGCAGTGTGATATACCACTCCGTGCATACCTGTTAACTGCACCTGTGTGACTGCACATTGTAATAGTCAAGTCAGTGTATACCTTTCACTTCATACCCACCGATATGAACAAAAAAAGGTAGAGGCAGAGGCAGACCCAGAGGAAGACCACCCGGCAGGTCTGTTTAAGGTCATGCTGATGTGATTTCGTGTGGCCCTGGACCAAAGTACAGTGCTCAGAAGAAGGTACGTCCCATCAACTCCCAAGATTGTCAGGACGTGGTTGACTATTTAACACAGAACACCTCATCTTCCGCAGCCACCAGCGCTACTACTAGCACCACATCTGTTCCATTTGACACTTCCATTTGATTCACAGTAACTACTGTTACAACAAGATGAAGGTGCTAAGCAAGTTACACCACCTCATATGTCTGAGTTAGGCGACACTATGGACGTAAGGTGTGAGGAGGAGGATAATGAAGTACCTGCTGTTGGTGCAGTTTATGAGGTGTCTGAGGCAAGCGAAGCTGGGCAGGATGATTATGATGATGACGATGATATGGATGTCACGTGGGATCCTAAGATACAAGATGATCAAGGGGACAGTTCAGAGGGGGAGTCAGAGAGGAGTAGGAGGAGACGAGTTCCTGAAAGAAGCAGGGGGAGCTTGTCATCAGAAACAGCTGGTGGCAGTGTCCGGCACCATGTATCGCCACATATGGACAGCCAGCCAACACGCCCTTCAACGTCAGCTGCTGATGCCACCATAGTGCCATCACCCCAGGGGGGCTCAGCGGTTTGGAAATTTTTTAGTGTGTCTGCCTTAGATCAGAGCAATGCCATCTGTTCTCTCTGTCTCCAAAAATTGAGCCGTAGAAAGGCCAACACCCACGTAGCTACAACTGCCTTATGAAGGCACATGCAGAAAAGGCACAAACTGCAATGGGAAGAGCACCAGAGGAAAAGCAGTACACCAAAAAGAAAAGCCACCCTCCTTCTCCTCTTCCTCCTTCAGGTGCAGCATCTTCAGCCGCTTTCTCTTTTGCACCTTCACAATCACAGCCACCCTCCTCCACTCCCCCTCTCACCTTGAGTGGTTCCTGCTCCTCTGCCCACAGCAGCAGTCAGGTGTCCGTGAGGGAAATCTTTGAGTGGAAGAAGCCAATTTCTGCCAGTCACCCCCTTGCCCGGCGTCTGACAGCTGGCTTGGTGGAACTGTTAGCTCGACAGCTGTTACCTTACCAGCTGGTGGACTCTGAGGCCTTCCGTAAATTTGTGGCCATTGGGACACCACAGTGGAAGATACCATGCTGCAATTATTTCTCTAAAAAGGTGATACCCAAACTGCACCATGAAGTTGAGAGGCAAGTGGTGTCATCTCTGGCACATAGCGTTGGGTCAAGGGTCCATCTGACCACGGATGCCTGGTCTGCCAAGCACGGTCAGGGCAGGTACATTACTTACACAGCCCATTGGGTCAACCTGGTGACTGCTGGCAAGCAGGGAGTACGTGGCTGTGCAGCGGCCCTAGTGACACCTCCACGGCTTGCAGGCAGGCCTGCTGCCACCTCCTCTCCTCCTGCTACATCCTCTTCACTGTCGTCCTCCTCCTCTTCCTTGGCTGAGTGGCAGCACAACTCTACTGGTGCTGCGATCTCCTCTCAAACTACAGAGCCCCAGCTCCCCAGGGCCTATGCTGCATGCCAGGTATGACGGTGTCACGCCATCTTAGACATGTCTTGCCTCAAAGCGGAGAGTCACACTGGAGCAGCTCTTCTGGCTGCTCTGAACAAACAGGCGGATCAGTGGATGACCCCGCACCAACTGGAGATCGGCAACGTGGTGTGTGACAACGGTAACAATCTGCTTTCGGCTTTGAATTGGGAAAGTTGACACATGATGTACCCTGCATGGCACATGTGCTCAATCTCGTAATTCAGAGATTTGTGTCTAAGTACCCAGGCTTACAGAATGTCCTAATGCAGTCCAGGAAGGTGTGTGTGCATTTCAGATGGTCTTACATGGCCATGGCACGCTTTGCCGATATTCAGCGGAGAAACAACTTGCCGGAGAGAAGCTTGATTTGCGATAGCCTGACTCATTGGAATTCGACCCTCCTGATGTTCGACTGCCTGCTACAACAGGAGAAAGCCGTCAAACAGTATCTCTACAACTACAGTCAAAGGACACAGTCTGGGGAGATGGGGATGTTCTGGCCGAAGTTCTGGCCACTGATGCGAAATGCCTGCAGGCTCATGCGGCCGTTTGAGGAGGTGACAAACCTGGGGAGTCGCAGTGAAGGCGCCATCAGCGACTTGATCCCGTATGCCTTTTTCCTGGAGCCTGCCGTGCGTAGAGTGGTGGATCAAGCTGTGGAGGAGCGTGAACAGGAACAGGAACGGAAGAAAGAGTTGTGGGATCAATTCTCAGCAGAAGCAGATGATTCCTCAACACCTGCGGCAGCACAAAGGAGGGAGGAGGAGGAGGAGGAAGAGTCGTTTGGGGAAGAGGAGTCAGATGATGAGGAAGGTGTTGTTTTGGAGGAGGAGGATGAGGTGGAAGAAGAACTGCAGCAGGTGTCGCAGGGGGCCTGTGCTTCTCAACTTTCCAGTGGTATTGTTTGTGGCTGGGGGTGGAGGAGAACTTAGCTGACATCACTGAGGAAGAGCAAGAGGAGATGAATAGTACGTCTGCTTCCAACTTTGTGCAGATGGCGTCTTTCATGCTGTCCAGCCTGTTGAGAGACTCCCGTATAAAAAAACTCAAGGGGAATGAGCTGTACTGGGTGGCCACGCTACTAGACCCTCGGTATAGGCACAAAGTGGCCCGAGATGTTTCAAATCACCTGAAGGCAGAAAGGATGCAGCACTTGCAGTACAAGCTGGCAACTATGCTTTACAATGCGTTTAAGGGTGATGTCACAGCACAACGCAATAAAGGTGCCACTGCCAGTAATCCTTCTCCTATGTCCACGCAGGCAAGGACAGGACACTCCAGTGATCACATGGTGATGTCGGACATGCGTACATTCTTTAGTCCAACGCCTCGCCTTTGCACTTCCCGATCCACCCTCCACCAATGCCTCGACCGGCAGGTAGCCGACTACCTGGCCTTAAGTGTGGATATAGACACTGTGAGCAGCGATGAACCCTTGGACCACTGGGTGCGCAGGCTTGACCTGTGGCCAGAGCTGTTCCAATTTGCCATCCAACTTCTGTCTTGCCCTGCCTCAAGCGTCCTGTCAGAAAGGACCTTCAGCGCAGCTGGAGGCATTGTCACTGAGAAGAGAAGTCACCTAAGTCAAAAAAGTGTTCAGTACCTGACCTTTATCAAAATGAATAAGGCATGGATCCCGAAGGGCTACTGCCCGCCCGAAGACTAAGTCAGTCCCCGCACACAGCATCTCTGCCTGCACACTGTGTGACTGCCTGCCCCATGACTAAGTTGCTCCCCACACAGCCAGGGCCGGAGCTACCATAGGAAAAAATGGGCAATTGCCCCAGGGCCCGAGAGCCTGTTGGGGCCCCCAAGGTGTCCCTCCCCATCTTAACTGTTGCTCCCTAGGGACTCTGCAGAGTCTGTTAAGTTGGGAGGTGATTGGGGGAGGGTCAGCAGCCAGCTCAGGGGCCCAGGAGGGAAATTTATCTGCAACAAAGGGCCTCTTATGGCGCTTTTTGGTCGGGGGTGTCTTTTGGGGGGCCCCCAGGCTAATTTTGCCCTAGGGCCCAATTGTTACTTGAACCGGCCCTGCACACAGCATCTCAGCCTGCAGGCCGCTTGACTGCCTTCTCCGCCACCACCAACAGGGTCCAGGATTCCTGGTGGATTCCTGAATTTTTAAGGCCACTGCTAGCAGTGGCCGCTATAATAATTTTTGTGGAGCGTGTACATGCCTGCCTAATTTTTCTGGCTGCACTGCAGCTTCAACAACAAAACAAAAGGCATGTACATGTGTCAATTCCCCTTCATGATCGTTACCTTGCCGCGGTGAAGGGGCTTGCGTATCACAATGAAGCAATGACTGCCAGCTATATGAGTGTCTTGGGGGGGGTGGCACACCAAAGATAATAAGGTGGTTGCTTCATTGTGGACAGACCCAATTCGATCAGCTGGATAGTCACTGTTGTTCTGTCATTGAGCTACCACAGCCTGGCGACCGTATGGGCTTAAAAACCACTATCGCCTGCACTCTTGCCATGTGCGCACCAGTCCAGCACGGCCGTCACTACACAAACAGCTGTTTGCAGTGTGTTACACAGTGAGTTTGGTGTGTCAGTGTGAAGCAGTACTCTAATTACACTCAGTGTGAAGCAGTACTCTAATTACACTCCCTGATTGATGTATACACATGCAAGATGTTTTAAAGTGAACCTAAAGCCAGGCAAAAAAAATGAGATGAACTCACCTGGGGCTTCCCTCAGCCCCCTGCAGCCGATCGGTGCCCTCGCAGCCCCGCTCCTATGGTCCAGGACCCGCCAGCGGCTACTTCTGGTTTGGCCGTCACCGGCCGACAGGCATGGGAACGCGAGTGATTGCTCCAGGAGGCCGTAATAGCAGCATAGGGGGCGATATACAGGCTGGGAACGCGAACAATCACTCGCGTTCCCATGCCTGTCGGCCGGTGATGGCCAAACCGGAAGTGTTCGCTGGCGGGTCCTGGACCATCGGAACGGGGCTGCGAGGGCACCAATCGGCTGCAGGGGGCTGAGGGAAGCCCCAGGTGAGTTCATCTAATTTTTTTTGCCTGGCTTTAGGTTCACTTTAAAGCACTTTAGTCCTCCAATTTAGCATGTAATGTGATTTGTGCTCTTAAAACGCTGCTTTGCGTCAAATCCAGATTTTTCTCCGGGACTTTTGGCGTCTATCCCACTCATCTATGCAAAAACTCAGATGTTAGACCCATTGAAACATATTTTCCATCATTTTTGTGGCCAGCATAAATGTTTCTAATTTTCAAAGTTCGTCTCCCCATTGAAGTCTATTGTGGTTCGCAAAAGTTTGCATGCTTGCGGAGGTTCGCGAACCTAAAATTGGAAGTTCGGGCCATCTCTAATGTTCTGTTTGTCACATTGTCACAGGCTGAGGGCTGGAGATGCTATCAGCTTGCCTGTGTGTATATTCAGTCCCCTCTCTTCTGCCCTCCTCTCCTTTGCCTCTGAAATCTCTGGCTAGTAACCTCCTCCTCCTCCTGCCCAGACTGAGCTCCCATAAGCTCTTGCTACAGTGCCAAGGCACTGTGAAAAGCTGTGGGCGAGGCTTGTTTAGTTTATAGGGAATTAGAGTATTAAAACAAAACAAAAAAGTATTTGGCTTGAGGAATGCCCCATAAACTATAACAGTAGACAACACCCCAATAACCTCAACCACTAAGGCCCGCTGCTTGGGGGTTATACTTGATTCAGAGCTCTCCTTTAAACCTCACATTGCCTCATTAACCACCACCTGCTATTTCCAGCTCAAAAATATATTCTGTATCCGTCCCTTCCTCACACAAGAAGCCACCAAAATGCTTGTTCATGCCTTAATCATCTCCCACCTAGACTACTGCAACACTCTGCTCTGTGGCCTACCAAAAAACAGGCTAGCACCTCTCCAATCCCTTCTAAATTCAGCGGCCCGCCTCATTCACCTTTCCACACGCTCTTCCGATGCAGCCCCACTGTGCCATTCTCTCCACTGGTTACCCATTACCCAGAGGATCCAGTTCAAATTCCTGACTCTAACATACAAAGCCCTCCACGAGTTGTCTCCTCCATACATCTCCTCACTAATCTCAAGATATTGTGCCTCCTGCAACCTTCGCTCCTCCCAAGAAATTCTCCTGGCTTCTAAGCTGATCACCTCCTCTCATGCTCGCATCCAGGACTTTACACGAGCATCACCCCTTATCTGGAACTCTCTTCCACAGCCTGTCATGCTCCAAACCTGGACATCTTCAAACGCACTCTTAAAACACACCTTTTCAGACAAGCTTATAACATTCTATAGCCCTTATTTACTTCTCTGTCACAATGTAATCAGAGGCAAAGGGTCACGCGTACGTTAAAAAGGGGCGCTGGGAAAAAAGGGTGCGGGGTTTTAAACGATAAGCATGGATAACGTTTAAAAATGTATTGTACTGTATTTCGTTTAAAATTAATGTTTTATAAAGTTATAAATCATTAAATAATGTGCATTAAATCGGCAATTGTAAAAACGTTAATCTTTCGTTTAAATAGTGAAACGTATAATAACGTTTAAAAAAAAAAATACTAAGTAACCCTCCCTGTACCTACCCCTAACTCCTAGACCCCCCTGTTGATGCCTAAACCTAAGACCCCCCCTGTTGGTGCCTAAGTAACCCTCCCTGTACCTACCCCTAACCCCTAGACCCCCCTGTTAGTGCCTAAACCTAAGACCCCCCTGTTGGTGCCTAAACCTAAGACCCCCTGTTGGTGCCTAAACCTAAGACCCCCTGTTGGTGCCTAAACCTAAGACCCTCCTGTTGGTGCCTAAACCTAAGACCCCCTGTTGGTGCCTAAACCTAAGACCCCCCTGTTGGTGCCTAAACCTAAGACCCCCCTGTTGGTGCCTAAACCTAAGACCCCCCCTGTTGGTTTTTTCGTTTAAAAATAATGTATAAAAAAAAAAATGTACTGTTTTTCGTTTAAAAATAATGTTTGAAAAAAAATATTGTACTGTTTTTCGTTTAAAAATAATATTTAAAAATGTATAAATCATTAAATAATGTGTAATCATGAGAAGCAGTAATAAAACATTAAGTCTCCGGGCGCCGCTTTTAAAACGTTATTTTTCTCCGGCGCCCTTTTTTCCTATCGGGCGCCCATTAAACGATATTTATTATAGGAGTGAATGGCGGCGCCCGATTTGTCCACTAGCCTCCTGCGCCCTTTTTTACTGTTACCAAGGGTCACAGCCTCATCCATCCTCCACCCCCTTACCTAGTGTGTCCCCCACTACCCACTAGATTGTAAGCTCGCAAGGGCAGGGTCATCCTCCTAATGTTTACTGTTCTTGTAACAATATTTGTACTGCTTGGAACTCTGCTGTACATTTGTTAGTTGTATCTATGTTCTCCTTGTCGTCTTATTGTGCTTTGTAAAGCGCTGCGGAATATGTTGGCGCTATATAAATAAATATAATAAATAAATAATAATCATAAACTATATGAAAGGAACACAATTATGCAATGAGTAAAAGTTTATCTAGAATCCACTTTAAGGTGATATACAGTATTTGAGGCCTTTGAGCTTCATCCTCTTGCACATATAATTTTTTGTTGTTAAAGAGGAGTCGAACCAGAGGGGTGAAATCACACAATACCAGCACACAGGTGTGTTATTGCATTTGTTTTAATGTACGAAATTGCTCATTACATGCAAAGCCAGATATTCCAAGTGTTTATTTGTTATAATTTTGATGATTATGGCTTACAGCTTATAAGAGCCCCAAAATCTCTGACCATTAGAATAGTGTGAAAATGTTCAACATTCTAGGCTCAAAGTGTCAGGCTCTAATCAGCTAATTAATCCAAAACATCTGCAAAGGGTTCATATGTCATATACTGTATTAGCTTCCCTATTTAAGTTGGATTACTGAAATAAATGTACTTTTGCACGATATTCTAATTTTTCGAGTTTCACCTGGAAACTTGGTCACTCCCAGTGTGCACCTCAAAACCTTTGGAGCCAGAGCTTTCTGTCATGCTGCTCCTACCCTTTGGAATTCCCCTACCACACACAGTAAAGACAGCCCCGTCACTGGAGTTATTCAAATCCGGACAGTAAAGACACCTGTTTAGCCTGGCATTTGTGGACTTTCTTCCTCTGTACCAAAATTTACCAATCAGCTAAATACTGGTCCTACCCATGCTTATACTCTTTGAGTCCTACGGGAAAAAAGCACTTTACAAATGTTGTTTGTTGTTGTTGTTGGTCATCCATCCCATTACAGGTCATACTTACTTTGGTCATGACATTTTCAAAGCCGTTGACACATTCATGTACTAAACGTATGAACTTCTGTATAGTAGGATCATCATAATCAAATCTCTGACCCAGTGCTATGGCTATAATGATGTTCGCTACAGCGGCATTGAGGATGGGATGATTTTTGAAGGGTTTCCCTGAAAGCAGAAAATACATGTTACTAATCTGCTGAAATTCACTGTCAAAGAGAAGTTCTGCTTTAGATATAAAACCATCCATCATCAATGGCATGGCATGGTGTAACTATTTTTTTTTTTACATCTTATTGTACTAAACAGGGGTGCTTATCCGGATTCCAGATATCCGGGTAACTCAAATATCCAACCTTTTTTCAGCTATCCGACCTCTGATCCAGATTCCAAATACCTGGGCAAATCCGGATAGCTATCTGCGGATAGTTGGCTGGGCTATGCGGATATCCACAGATATCCATGGATATCTGACCATTGAAATACTGTAAGAGGTCCAGGACTTCATGGGAGTCAATCAGAGGGCTCCCAGCAGAAACCCCAGCGACCAATCACAGAGGGAAACCCTGGCCAGCCCCACCTGACCTCATTGAGCCAATCAGAGGGCTTCCAGCCTAAACTCTGGCACCCAATCACAGAAAGGAACACTGACCAGCCCCCCTGTATAATAATGAGGGCTGCCATGATGAGACAGATCGTCCTAGCTTGCTGAATGCTCACTGAGAGACATGCTCCAGTGCTGATGGCCTAGTAGCAAGGGCTGCAGGTACACAGTTATAAACCTAAAGCTGTTCAGTGATTAACCCCCTCACTATCACTACACTATAGTTGAATTGTTAATTAGCTTGATTTCATTATGTGACAGACAGAGTGTGTGCTGTGCTCCAGTGCTGCAGGCAGCTGCTATGTGTCTGTGTGTGTGCTGTGCACAGACCAGGCCAGCTGCTGCCTGCTGGCCAGCTATAAGCCTTAGCTAGCTACAGTTCAGGCTAGGTTAGGGATTAGGGAATAGGAACACGTGTAAAGTGCCATGTGCAAACGCGTGCCACATGCAAAGTGACAAGCACAAAGTGCAAAGTGACACGTGCAAACACGTGCAAAGTGCCACGTGCAAACACGTGCAAAGTGCCACGTGCAAACACGTTCAAAGTGCCACGTGCAAACACGTTCAAAGTGCCACGTGCAAACATGTGCAAAGTGCCACGTGCAAAGTGCCGCGTGCAAAGTGCCAAGTGTAAAGTGCCACGTGCAAACACGTGCAAAGTGCCACGTGCAAACACGTGCAAAGTGCCACGTGCAAACACGTGCAAAGTGCCACATGCAAACACGTGCAAAGTGCCACATGCAAATACGTGCAAAGTGCCACGTGCAAACACATGCAAAGTGCCAAGTGCCAAGTGCAAAGTGCCACGTGCAAACACGTGCAAACACATGTAAAATGCAAAGTGCCACATGCAAACACGTGCAAAGTGCCACGTGCAAAGTGCCACGTGCAAACACGTGATAAGTGCACCGTGATACGTGCAAAGTGCCACATGCAAACACATGAAAAGGGCCACGTGCAAAGTGCCCAGTGCAAACACATGCAAAGTGCCATGTGCAAACACGTACAAAGTGCAACGTGCCACTTTGCACATGTTTGCAGGTGGCACTTTGCACGTGTTTGCAGGTGGCACTTTGCACGTGTTTGCACATGGCACTTTGCACGTGTTTGCACGTGGCACTTTGCACTTTGGACTTTGGACACAATGTGGGCTGCACGACCGCTTTCTGGAACCTAGGCCTAAAGTTAATTGACAGCCATTTTTTTTTTGGGGGGGGGGGATTTTAAGTCCCCACATCATCAATTAGTGTTCCCCTTTAAAAAAAATAATGATGCTACATGCCTCATTGACCCTAAAAAACTTTTTTAAAGCAATTAAAAGGGCACTTCCGGGTTTTCGATCCAGATATCCGAATTTGCCCGGATATCGCGGATAGTGGGGTCGGATATACGATCCGGGCCAGATACCAAAATGGCTAAATCCGAATATCCGACCTGGATCCGGATATCTGGATATCCGGATCCGGCCCAACCCAGGTTTTGAAAAGGGGTATCCGAGCACCCATGGTACTAAATATTATCTTTACATTACAGCTTGCAGCCAGCTATGAATCTTTAAAAAAAAATGCCCGTAAAATAAAATTACTTTCCCTTATAGCCATCACAACTGTATTCTATCTCCTCATGGGGGATTCTCAGGCTGGGTGCACACATGGCTGTGCGTGAAAGGGCGAATTTTCTGCCATGTGTTTTTTTTGTGTGTGTGCATTTTTGGTGTGTTTTTGGAGCGTTTGCGTTGCCGTTTTTTTCATCACATATGAGTTTTTCAAGCATTTTGTGTGCGTTTTTATGCATCTGGAGTTCGCATATACAAACCGCATATGAGTTTTGTGTGAGTTTTCAGCTTGCGTGTTATGCAAAATACTAGGAAGACAACAGGAAGCGGAAATACATCACAAAACAATAAAAAAACGCATGGAAAATGCATGAAAAATGCATACCTTTGTGTTCCCATCGACTTTCATTATGTGCGTTTTTGAATATTATGCAATGAAACCAGCGTTTTTAAAAATGCATGTTTGAAAACGCATATGTGTTTTTCCTGCGGCCCATAGACTACCACTAGCGGCAGAAACGCAGCGTTTTTGCCGCTAATGGAAGTTTATGGGATGTTCATTCGGATTCTGCAGAACTGAAATGTCTGCATTTCTGATCAGAATTCCACGGAAATCTGATTCATCACAACTCAGTATTCTGAGCCCAATCACAGAACTCTGGAGCACTGGACCAATCAGAGACTGCACAATTTTTCTGCAAATTTTTTCTTTTTAATTTTAGACCAATCCATTCTTCCGATTTCCATTTTTGCTGTTTACGATTTTTGCATTCTCTGCTGCAAAAAATGACTAAAAAATACTCCTCAAGGATTGGAAAAACAGAATATTAGAAATGGGCATTTCTGACCATGCCTATATACAGTATAATAGCCATAAGCCCTTACAATCCCACATACTTCATCTTAACCACTCAAAATGAATGCTCTGCTTTCAGATCTATGGTGGGCATAGCACCGAATGTGATAATAATAATACTATCGCTAAGGATAAGAGAAAACACAAAAACAAACTCGCCTTTAAAGGATGCAAATTTTTGGATTAAACATCCGGTCTCTGCAGTAATTCTGCTCTCTATAGACTCCCTCCCTGTCCCCAAATCCCGTAATGTGGAATTAGTGAACTTTCTCATCATCTTCCAGTGGTCCCCGTTAGACAAGATGAGACCTGCAAAAAAAAAGAACAAATAGTTACAACTACTTTAAGTTAACGAATGTTCCTCAAATGTGGGAAGCCACTTAAAGGTGAATTATTGCAAATACTTTCTGTTTCAAGAAGGCATCATTAAGAAAGAGGGCTTCAGTAAAAGTAAGAGGGCGTTATAGTGTCTTTTAGACCTTTATTTTATTGTACAACTATAGGACATATAATATATATTTTATGATTTATGATCATATGATGAAGATTTTACCATATCCTTTTGATATTTTCTCGAATGATGGAGTCACTGGTCTGGCAGAAAATGCCTCGGCATGATTGATAAGAGCGTCTTTAATGGTGTCATAACCGCACAACACAACCATCTTGTCCAAACCCAGCTGGATGCTGAACACCGAGCCGTACTTTTCCGATAACTATGAAAACAATGAAACAAATTGTACGTTCTTTTGTCTTCCTCTAGAATCACCTCCCTGCATTCACGTATACTGGACTTCTCACGTGCTTCACCCTCTCTCTGGAATGCTCTTCCACAGCACATCTGTCACTCTCCAACCTTTGAAATCTTGAAACGCTCCCTCAAAACTCCAAAAATCCAACAAGCATACGCTCTACCTTAGGCCATTCCCCCTTCTACTTCTGCCCAAGTTGTACTTCTACTAGATAACCTAAGCACACACTACCTGTATGTATACTGCATACTTATACATTGTATTCATTATGTTACATTTGTCATTGTAATCACCCATTCTGTATTTTGTGCAAGCGTCCATATTTGGTGTAATACCATTGTCTGTATCATTATGCACCCATTGTTTGCTTTTCTTACTTTGTACAGCACCACAGAATATGCTGGCACTTTATAAATTAACCACTACACCACCGTGCTTCACAGATAGTTTCTCTTACTCCTCCCCTTCCAGCTATCTGGTTCCCTTTACATGTCTACACAGCATTGTCTGCTTGCACTTCCCTTGCTTCTTTGTTAGAAGAACGTATTATTATTATTAATATTATTATTATTATTATATACCAGAAAATCAGGAAGTGGATCACTAGATGGCTGGCATGTGCATCACAAACAACATCACTACACTCATCAAAAGGATCAAACAAACATGAATCTAAAAATAAAAATGGGATGGCCACCCTGGGATGCAACCAACAGACATCACACACTCAGGTGCACCACACTAGCAAAACTAGGGACTACAGCTGCATAAAACTTGAAAGCGTAGCTCAAATGGATGTAATGACATCAAACGAGCAACTGTGCAGCACATAGGCAAAGGTCATTAGAGATGGCCCAAACGGTTCCCGGCGAACTTCTGGTGGTTCACGATTGCGGAAAACCGCAAACTTTTCCGGAAGTTCGGTTTGCCCCCATAGTGCACCATTAGGGTCAACTTTGACCCTCTACATCACAGTCAGCAGGCACATTGTAGCCAATCAGGCTACACTCCCTCCTGGAGCCCCACCCCCCCTTATAAAAGGCAGGCCCCGCCGGCCATTATACTCACTCGTGTGCCTGAAGTAAATAGAGAAGGGACAGTTGCTGCTGACTCTCTCATAGGGAAAGATTAGTTGGGCTCTTGTAGGCTTGTTAGCGTGCTCCTTGCTGATTCTTATTGCTAAAATAGCACCCGACAACAGCTATTTTGAGAGCTAATCTCGTTCTTGTGATCTATTTTTTTTTCTGTGTGTCCCACTGACACTTGTGTTGCATAGACACCCTTGATAATACATACTGTGCGTGTGCCACTGCCAGGCCCAGCACATTCAGTGACTACCTGTGTGTGTGACAGGTGCACATTGTAATACCTATTACTGCATATATCTACCTACCTGTTGTTCACAGTGCACCCACCTACCTACCTACGGGAGTTTGAGCGCAAGCTGTGTCACTGTGCCTGTCCGCTACCTGTCTGTGTGTGACAGGTGCACATTGTAATACCCATCACTGCATGTACCTACCTACCTACCTGTTGTTCACAGTGCACCCACCTACCTATGTGAGTTGAGCGCACGCAGTGTCACTGTGCCTGTCCGCTACCGGTCTGTGTGTGACAAGTGCACATTGTAATACCAATCACTGCATATACCTACCTACCTGTTGTTCAGTGCACCCACCTACCTACGTGAGTTGAGCGCACGCAGTGTCACTGTGCCTGTCTGCTATCTGTCTGTGTGTGACAGGTGTACCTGTTGTGTTCAGTGCGCCCACCTCATCACTGCATATACCTACCTGTTTTGTTCAGTGCACCCACCTACCTACGTGCGTGCATGCAGTGTTATATACCACTCCATGCATACCTGTTAACTGCACCTGTGTGACTGCGCATTGTATTAGTCAAGTCAGTGCATACCTTTCACTTCATTCCCCCCCGATATGGACACAACGGACAAAACAGGCAGAGGTAGAGGCAGACCCAGAGGAAGGCCACCCAGCAGGTCTGTGCGAAGTCATGTTGATGTGATTTTGTGCGGCCCTGGACCAAAGTACAGTGCTCAAAAGAAGTCACGTCCCATCAACTCCCAAGATTGTCAGGACGTGGTTGACTATTTCACACAGAACACCTCATCTTCCGCAGCCACCAGTGCTACTACAAGCACCACATCCGTTGCATTTGACACTTCGCAGGAGTTAATGGTGGGGAATTAACTGATTCACAGCCATTATTGTTACAACCAGATGAAGGCACTAAGCAAGTTACACCACCTCATATGTGTGAGTTAGACGGCGGCACTATGGACGTAATGTGTGAAGATGATGAAGTAACTGCTGTTGGTGCAGTTTTGGAGGTATCTGAGGCAAGCGAAGCTGGGCAGGATGATTATGATGATGACCATGATATGGATCCCACGTATGTTCCCAACAGAGGAGATGAACAGGGGGACAGTTCAGAGGGGGAGTCAGAGAGGAGTAGAAGGAGATGAGTTGCTGAAAGAAGCAGGGGGAGCTCGTTGTCAGAAACAGCTGGTGGCAGTGTCCGGTGGCATGTATTGCCACCTAACATGACATTTTTTAATGTGTCTGCCTCAGATCGGAGCAATGCCATCTGTTGCCTCTGTCTTCAAAAATTAAGCCGTGGAAAGGCCAACACTCACGTAGGGAAAAGTGCCTTACGAAGGCACATGGAGAAAAGGCACAAACTGCAATGGGAAGAGCACCTGAGCAAAAGCAGCACACAAATGAAAAATCACCCTCCTTCTCCTCTTCCTCCTTCAGGTGCAGCATCTTCAGCCGCTTTCTCCCTTGCACCTTCATAGCCACCCTCCACCACTCCGCATCTGCCCTTGAGCGGTTCCTGCTCCTCTGCCCACAGCAGCCAGGTGTCCGTGAAGGAAATCTTTGAGCAGAAGAAGCCAATTTCTGCCAGTCACCCCCTTGCCCGGCACCTGACAGCTGGTGTGGCGGAACTGTTAGCTCGCCAGCTATTACCATACAAGCTGGTGGACTGTGAGGCATTCTGTAAAATTGTGGTCATTGGGACACCCAAACTGTACCGTGAAGTTGAGAGTCAAGTAGTGTCACCTCTGGTAGACAGCGTTAGGTCAAGGGTCCACCTGACCATGGATGCCTGGTCTGCCAAGCACGGTCAGGGCCGCTACATTACTTACCCAGCCCATTGGGTCAACCTGGTGACCGATGGCAAGCAGGGAGTACGTGGCTTTGCAGTGGACCAGCTTGTGACACCTCCACGGCTTGCAGGCAGGCCTCCTGCCTCCTCCTCTCCTCCTGCTACATCCTCTTCACTGTCGTCCTCCTCCTCGGCTGAGCGGCAGTTCAACTCTACTGGTGCTGCGATCTCCACTCCAGCTACACAGACCCAGCTCCCCAGGGCCTATGCTGCATGCCAGGTACTACGGTGTCACGCCATCTTTGACATGTCTTGCCTTAAAGCGGAGAGTCACACTGGACCAACTCTCCTGGCTGCTCTACCAAACAGGTGGATCAGTGGCTGACCCAGCACAAGCTAGAGATCAGCAATGTGGTGTGTGACAATGGCAGCAATATCCTTTCTGCTTTGAATTTGGGAAAGCTGACACACATATCCTGCATGGCACACGTGCTGAATCTAGTCATTCAAAGATTTGTGTCAAAGTACCCAGGCTTAGAGGACAACCTGAAGCGGGTCAGGAAGTTGTGTGGGCATTTCAGGCGGTCTTACATGGCCATGGCATGCTTTGGGGACATTCAGCGGAGAAACAACTTGCCGGTGAGACGCTTGATATGTGATAGCTCGACTCGCTGGAATTCGACCCTGGTCATGTTCTCTTGCCTGCTAGAACAGGAGAAAGCCGTCACCCAGTACATCTACAATTTCAGTAGAAGGACACAATCTAGGGAGAAGGGAATGTTCAAGCCCCCGAACTGGACACTGATGCAAAAGGCAAGCAGGCTCATGCGGCCGTTTGAGGAGGTGACCAACCTGGAGAGTCACAGTGAAGGCACCATCAGCGACTTGATCACGTACGCTTACTTCCTGGAGCGTGCCGTGCGTAGAGTGGTGGATCAAGCTGTGGAGGAGCGTGAAGAGAAACAGTTATGACAGAAACAGTTGTGGGGGCAATTTACATCAGAATCAGATGTTTCCTTAACACTTGCGGCAGCACAGAGGGGGGAGGAGGAGGAGTTGTGTGGGGAAGAGGAGTCAGACTCGGATGATGAGGAAGGTGTTTCTTTGGAGGAGGAGGAGGCGGCAGCAGAAGAACAACCGCAGCAGGTGTCGCATGAGGCTTGTGCTGCTCGACGTTTCCGTGGTATTGTCGTGGCTGGGGGGAGGAGGACTTACCTGACGTCACTGAGGAAGAGCAAGAGGAGATGGATAGTACTTCTCCATCCAACTTTGTGCAGATGTCGTCTTTTATGCTGTCCAGCCTGTTGAGGGACGGCGGCAGAAGAACAACCGCAGCAGGCGTCGCATGGGGCTTGTGCTGCTTGACGTTCCCGTGGTATTGTCGTGGCTGGGGGGGGGAGGAGGACTTACCTGACGTCACTGAGGAAGAGCAAGAGGAGATGGATAGTACGTCTGCATCTAACTTTGTGCAGATGTCATCTTTCATGCTGTCCAGCCTGTTGAGGGACCCCCGTATAAGAAAAACTCAAGGGCAATGAGCGGTACTGGGTGGCCACGCTACTAGACCCTCGGTATAGGCACAAAGTGCCGGACATGTTACCAACTCAGCAGAAGGCAGAAAGGATGCAGCACATGCAGAACAAGCTGGCAACTATGCTTTACAATGCGTTTAAGGGTGATGTCACAGCACAACGCAATAAAGGTACCACTGCCAGTAATCCTCCGCCGATTTCCACGCAGACAAAGAAAGGACGCTCCAGCAATCTCATGGGGATGTCGGACATGTGGACATTCTTTAGTATAACACCTCGACTTAGCGCATTCTGGATCCACCCTCCACCAACGCCTGGACCGGTAGGTAGCCGACTACCTGGCCTTAAGTGTGTATGTAGACACTGTGAGCAGCGATGAACCCTTGGACTACTGGATGCGCAGGCTTGACCTGTGGCCAGAGCTGTCCCAATTTTGGGGGGGAATTTTGGCGTGTATCCCACTCAGCCATGCCCCCCTCCAGGTGTTAGACCCCTTGAAACATCTTTTTTTGCTGCTCTTAACAAAGAGGTGGAGCAATGGCTGATCCCGCACCAGCTGGAGATCGACAACGTGGTGTGTGACAACGGCAGCAATCTCCTTTCTGCTTTGAATTTGGGAAAGCTGACACGTGCTGAATCTGGTCGTGCAAAGATTTGTGTCAAAGTACCCAGGCTTAGAAGACGTCCTGAAGCAGGCCAGGAAGTTGTGTGGGCATTTCAGGCGGTCTTACACGGCCATGGCACGCTTTGCGGACATTCAGCGGAGAAACAACTTGCCGGTGAGACGCCTGATTTGCGATAGCCCGACTTGCTGGAATTCCACCCTGATTATGTTCTCTCACCTGCTAGACCAGGAGAAAGCCGTCACCCAGTACCTGTACAATTACAGTAGAAGGACACAATCTGGGAAGATGGGATGTTCTCGCCACCGAACTGGACACTATGCGAAATGCATGCAGGATCATGCAGCCGTTTGAGGAGGTGACCAACCTGGTGAGTCATGCTGAAGGCACCATCAGCAACTTGATCCCCTACGCTTACTTCCTGGAGCGTGCCGTGCGTAGAGTGGTGGATCAAGCTGTGGAGGAGCGTGAAGAAGACAGTTACGGCAGGAGGAGTCGTGGGAGCAATTTTCATCCAAACCAGATGTTTCCTCGACACCTGCGGCAGCACAGAAGGGGGAGGAAGAAGAGGAGTCGTGTGGGGAAGTAGAGGAGTCAGACTCGGATGAGGATGAGGAAGGTGTTTCTGTGGAAGAGGAAGAGGCGGCGGCAGAAGAACAACCGCAGCAGCCGTCAGAGGGGGCTTGTGCTGCTCCACGTTCCCGTGGTATTTTTCGTGGCTGGGGGGAGGAAGAGGACTTGCGTGACGTCACTCAGGAAGAGCAAGAGGAGATAGAGAGTACGTCTGGATCCAACTTTGTGCAGATGGCCTCATGTTGTCCAGCCTATTGAGGGACCCCCGTATCAAAAAACTCAAGGGGAATGACCTATACTGGGTGGCCACGCTACTAGACCCTCGGTACAGGCGCAAAGTGGCGGACCTGTTACCAACTCAACAGAAGGCGGAAAGGATGCAGCACTTGCAGAACAAGCTGGCAATGATGCTTTACAATGCGTTTTAGGGTGATGTGACAGCACAACGCAATAAAGGTACCACTGCCAGTAATCCTCCTCCTCCCAAGTCCACGCAGGCAAGGGCAGGACGCTCCAGCGATCTCAGGGTGATGTCGGGCATGCGGACATTCTTTAGTCCAACGTCTCGCCGTAGCCCTTCCGGATCCACCCTCCACCAACGCCTGGACCGGCAGATAGCTGACTACCTGGCCTTAAGTGTGGATGTAGACACTGTGAGCAGCGATGAACCCTTGGACTACTGGGTGCGCAGGCTTGACCTGTGGCCAGAGCTGTCCCAATTTTTGGGGGGATTTTTGGCATGTATCCCACTCGGCCATGCCCCCCTCCAGGTGTTAGACCCCTTGAAAAATCTTTCCATCACTTTTGTGGCCAGCATAAATTTTTCTAGTTTTCAAAGTTCGCCTCCCCATTGAAGTCTATTGCGGTTCGCAAAAAATTGCCCGAACCGA
Source organism: Hyperolius riggenbachi (assembly GCF_040937935.1). Lineage (NCBI taxonomy): Eukaryota > Metazoa > Chordata > Amphibia > Anura > Hyperoliidae > Hyperolius > Hyperolius riggenbachi. The sequence goes on from NC_090649.1 coordinate 64,109,179, forward strand.
ACTTTCGCAGGAGGTTCGCGAACCCGGTTCGCGTACCTAAAACCGGAGGTTTGGGCCATCTCTAAAGGTCATGTGAAGCTTGTAGCACCAGTTCCAAAAGCAGGTCTATTTATTCATAACAAGCATGATTAGTAGCAGTCAGTCCCGTGATTATTGTATACCATTAATATTATTAACCACTTGACAACTGAGGGGTGTTTTCCCTTTAGGACCTGAGCAATTTTCACCTTTCAGCACTCCTCCCTTTCTTTCACCAATAACTTAATCAGTACTTATCATAACAAAATGATCTATATCTTGTTTTTTACGCCACCAATTAAGCTTTCTTTTGGTGGTACATTATGCTAAGAATTATTTTATTCTAAATTCATTTTAATAGGAATAATAAGAAAAAAACATTTCTAAGTTTGTGTCCATTATAGTTTTAAAATAAAACATTCTGCTGTGGATAAAAGCCACACACTTTATTTGCACATTTGTCCTAGTTAGCGCCAATATTTTATTTGGAAATCAAGGTGCATTTTTTAAATTTTGCATCTATCACTGATTACAAGCCCATAATTTAAACATTAACAGTAACATACCCTCTTGGCATACATATTAAAGTTAAGTCCCAAAGGTAACTATTTATGTTTTTTTTTTTTTGTAATTGTCATATGGTGTTTTGTTTTGTTTTTTTAATGCAAAAACATTTTTTGGGTACTATGGGAGAGTGTAGGAAGGAAGGCGTTTTAAATGTAATTGTGGATCTTTTTATTAAAATAAATGTAGGTCGGTGTAATTTTACTATTTGGACACAAGGGCCCATATGCAATTCATTTTTCTCCTTAGTTTTCTCCTAGGAGATAATTTTTCAACTTTTCAGCACTTTGCAATTAAAAAAGTACCAAAAAGTAAGTGAAAAAGTACTGTCAAAATTATTTTGAGTATTTTCTTGCTTACTGGTGGGTTAAAAAGCATTTTATAGACAGGTTTAAAAATATCACCTAGGAGAAAACTCAGGATAAAAAGTGAATTGCATATGGCCCAAGATATCCTTATGCATTATTTCCTATTAGGTTACTATAAGTACGCTAAACAGGAAGTAATGTGTGAACGTGTTATTCTGGAAGATACAATGACACAGGCATCTCATTCATGCCGGCGATCATTTACACTGGGACTTCGATTAATGAATGAGAACTGTGTTCCCCACTAACGGATGGCGACGTTAATGAGTGTGCGTGGGAGATGGTGGGGAGCGCACACAGTGGCAATGTGGCGAGAGGCGTATATTTTCGCCCCTCCCGCGGGTCGTAGATATGCTGCCTTAGTTTCATAAAGTGGAGTGGTTAAGCAGGCTCTACACCTGTGAATTAGTCTATGTCTGGATCTTTCAGATCCTCCCATTTCCTCAAAAGAATCCATCAAGGCACCATACAAATGAGGAACACTCATAAACCAGTAGCACCCACATGTGCTGAAAGGCCGATATTTTTTTTGTCCGTTGAGGGAGGGTTCCTTCCCCAGACTAGCAGAGTAGGCATGCTTCGCCAGCAGGTGGATTTCCTCAGCTTTACCACCTCCCAGTCCGAAACTGGCTGGGCCTGTGAGTGGTGTATAGCTGATCTGCTGGTGCGCCTCCTCCTGTGTACCGTTTCTTCTCTCACTTAAGGAGATATAGCCATACAATAGGTGTTCATGACCTTCCTCATGTGGTCTAACCATAGAATCTCATAGACATCAGTGCCACTACGTGGCTGTCTGATAATCATATCAATCAATTTGCAGCCGAAATATATGGAAACAATTGATCCGGCATGCTGGAAAGATCCCAATTGAAAGGGCTCATTTGGGTGCGCGACGGTAGCAGTGTTCAATTTCATGAAAACCGATGGACCTCTGCCGGTCTCACCCTATTGTGTATGTACCTCTTGACTGTGGAAGCGGTGCTTAAACTTACCTGTCCACTGGTGCGCTCCTACTTTGTCCTGTGTCTTCTCTACATCACTACTGGATGTCTGTACCCGGTGCCCAGATACGGGAAACAAGAAGAGGCGTATCAGCTGACTGGTGAGCTAAGCACCACTGCAACACTCACCATGGGTCCAAGGCATACAGCTTACACTAGGGAGACATGGGGGACCCCCAGGTGGAGGCAGATGCAAATATTTCATGCTGGATATCATTGTGCACTACACCGGCAGCAATAGATCCCTCCTCTGATCTGATTCGGTCATAGATCTATCCAATGGTGGCATCTTCCTCAAGTGGGGTGAGGTGAGACAATTGAAGGAAGTAGAAGATTTTAAGAGACTTGTGGATATTCATGCCTGATCCACTGTACATTTTATTAAAAAAAAAAAAAAAAAAAACCCATCTCATACTGCATGCAAACCACTTCTTTCCCTTCCCCCTAAAAAGAATGAATAGTATAGTTCTCTTGTGCTAAATACTATTCCTCCACTCCAAAACTTAGCAGAAGCTAAATACTATGCACCTACTAAACTTCAAGTGGCTAGACAGTGCTTGTAGTCCTAGTAGTCCTCTCCTCATATTCTTAGCATCTTCTTACCACCTGTGTACTTTCTGCATGGTGCTATGTGATCCATGTTCATAATGAGAATACCTACTTTAGAGCATAAGTAATGTATTACCTTCATAAATGAGTAATGAGGCTTCTTGTGATCCACCAGGTGCAGGTTTCCAATGAGTGGCAGAGGTGTAGGCCCTGGAGGATAATTTTTGTTCTTATGTTTGCCATAGAGCTTTACTAAGCCATAGAGCTTTACTAAAAGCAAAAAGGCAACGATGGACAGAAGAGCAATAAAAAGAGCCATGGCAAGCAAGTGTTCAGATCTAAAGATGAGAAGAACAACAACAATGGTTATCAGCATGCATTATCATGTGCCATTTTTTGTCAGGAAAACATTACTTGCAGGGGCATAGTTAGAAACTGTAGGGTCCCATAGCAAAGTTTTGCTTGCCCCCCCCCCCCCCCCAAAAAAAAAATTTGGTAGCCAGAGGGGCCCCTAAACATTAAGTAGGCCTCCAGTAATGGGAGACAGAGGTACTCCCCCGGTAGACCCCTCCCTTTCCCAGTATATGTAGCCAGAAGGCCCCTGTGTAGGTAGACAGAACGACCCATCCCCAGTATGGATAACCAGTAGGACGCACCTTACCCCCCAGTGTTGGTAAGCAGATGTAGCCCTCCCCCTTCTCTATATAGATTGGTAGAGACCCCCATATAGATAGGGAGATGTACCCCCTCCCTCTCATGCAAAGCAGTGGTAGGGCCCTCTCTGACCTTTTCAGTGCCCCAGGTAAGAAACCTTGTGTTGTCCCCACCCTCTCGTTCTTCCAATACACATTAGATTACTCTTAGGTACAATTAATGGCATGACTATATACTCCAAAGTGTTCTGGAAGATGTCAGCGCTATATAAATGCATCATAATAATAATGACTGTAGTAGAAATTAGATTGTAAGTGCCTCTGAAGATGGTCATTAGCATGACTATGTATTCTGTAAAGTGCTGTAGAAGATGTCAGCTGGGCTGTGGAGTCGGTAGAAAAATCATCCAACTTCGACTCCTCAGTTTATAAAACCACCGATTCTGACTCCAGGTACCCAAAAATTGCTCGGACTCCACAGTCATTGATGTCAGAGTTATATAAATACATAACAATAATATGGTAGGACAATAGACATTGTAAACACCAAAAGGAACAGTAGCCCCTAGGTGGGGTAATAAATACCAATTTTCACAAGATGAAAATTTTCAAAAATGAAAAAGTAACTTTATTTGGACATACACAGTCAATAAAAAACATTATTAAAAAACATTAAAATGTTCCTACTGTTGAATGTAATTTTTAGAGATGGCCCAAACGGTTCGCCGGCAAACGATTCTAGGTGAACTTCCGGGGGTTCGTGATTGCAAAAAACTGTGAACTTTATCGGAAGTTTGATTCGCCCCCATAGTGCACCATTAGGGTCAACTTTGACAGTCTACATCACAGTCAGCAGGCACATTGTAGCCAATCAGTCTACACTCCCTCCTGGAGCGCCTCCCCCCCCCCCTTATAAATGGCAGGCATCACCGATCATTTGACTCACTCGTGTGCCTGCAGTAAAGGGACAGCTTCTGCAGACTCTCTCATAGGGAAAGATTAGTTAGGCTCTTGTAGGCTTCTTAGCTTGCCCCTTGCTGATTCTTAATGCTATAATAGCACGCCACAACAGCTCTTTTGAGAGCTAATCTTGTTCTTGTGATCTATTTTTTTTCTGTGTGTCCCACTGACACTTGTGTTGCATAGACACCCTTGATAATTCATAATGTTTGTGCCACTGCCAGGCCCAGCACATTCAGTGACTACCTGTGTGTGTGACAGGTGCACATTACCCATCACTGCACATACCTACCTGTTGTTCACTGTGCACCCACCTACCTACGTGAGCTGAGCTCATGCAGTGTCACTGTGCCTGTCTGCTACCTGTCTGTGTGTGACAGGTGCACATTGTAATACCCATTACTGCATATACCTACCTACCTGTTGCTCACAGTGCACCCACCTACCTATGTGAGCTGAGCACACGCAGTGTCACTGTGCCTGTCCGCTACCTGTCTGTGTGTGACAGGTGCACATTGCAATGCCCATTACTGCATATACCTACCTACCTGTTGTTCACAGTGCACCCACCTACCTACGTGAGTTGGGTGCATGCAGTGTCACTGTGCCTGTCCGCTACCTGTCTGTGTGTGACAGGTGCACATTGTAATACCCATCACTGCATATACCTACCTGTTGTGTTCAGTGCACCCACCTCATCACTGCATATACCTACCTGTGAGTGCATGCAGTGTGATATACCACTCCGTGCATACTTGTTAACTGCACCTTTGTGACTGCACATTGTATTAGTCAAGTCAGTGCATACCTTTCACTTCATCCCCCCTGATATGGACAAAACTGACAAAACAGGTAGAGGCAGAGGTAGAGGCAAACCCAGAGGAAGGCCCCCCGGCAGGTCTGATCCCATCACTGTCAATTGATAAAATCAGCAGCGCAGAGGGCAGCGGCACAGATGGCATGCGATCGGATGCGCTACGTTCGGATCGCACAGCCATCTGCGTTGCTAGATGTGAATGAGTCCTAAGAACTAAGCAGATATATTCATTTTTATTAACTCTAACTCAGAAGACCTCTTCCATGCTCAATGCTTCCAGGAATAAAGGCTCTGTTTTCCTGTTGGCTGATCAAGAATTGTAATCCACAAGGAAATATAGCAACCCACTCAACCTGTGTGAGCAGTCTTTTCTTTCTTTTGCAGAGAAACAGTTTAAACGCTCCAAGGTTCATCCGGGTAAGTGTGATTCAAAACTGCAATCTTTAGTTCCTGGTATTGAATGAGTATTTGATAGAAACTTTCAATGTTCTTATTTTTCTCCACAAGACCCCATCCAAGTTACTGCAGATTATCATACAGGTAGACTCCTACTTAGATTAATTGAACTGCTTTAAATAAAATCTCTAATAAACTTCTTTTTCTTACAGGAACTCAGAACATCACTTCTACAGGTAAGTATACTTTTCTTTATATGAATAAATATAATTCAAAGAAATTACTGCAGGAAGGTTCTCATAACTTGTTGTAATAGATAGCGGAGAGGCCGCGGCGGCGGTGAGCGGCATGGCGGCCATATCCGCGTCTCAGCCGGCGGCCTCCGCTGCACGGTTACATGTTGGAGTTTTGCCTGGTCCCTCAGTTGCACATAGACTGAGGGCTACGCGCGCGCGCCAGGACCTTTATGCAAGTAGAAGGGGAGTCAGCTGATCAGCCGGTCAGCTGACTCCAGTAGTGCTCCGGATTGGCTGAGTGACTGGGGCGGCGCTGTGGAGCGCTCTGAGTATATATAGGACCTGCCTGTCAGTTGCTCTTCATCTGCTGTTGCAAATGCTACATGTTAGCAATCAGACCCTAGTCAGATCCGAAAGTGTGCTAGAACCAGCAGGAGCTGGGGATCCACACTTAGCCAGATTCTGTTGATAGCTTAAAGTACTAATTGAATTGTATTATTTGTTATGACCCTCTGCTAGCCTTGACCACTCTTCTGTCTTCTGATTCTGTGCTTCTGCCTATCTGATCCTGTTGCCGACTCAGCTTATACCTCACTCTGATTCAGTCTTCTGTCTTTGTACCGGATCTGTCCGTGTGTTGCCGATCCTGCTTGTCTGACTCTTCTACCTTCACCAGTAAGCTTAGTTCTGGTGAGGGATTCTCAGTTTAGTAATCACCTGCTCCTCAGGTTGATAGCTGCAGTACAGTCTTAATCACCTGCTCCTCAGGTTGATAGCTGCAGTACAGTCTTAATCACCTGCTCCTCAGGTTGACAGCTGCAGTACAGTCTAAATCACCTGCTCCTCATTTTGATAGCTGCAGTACAGTCTTATCACCTGCGCCTCAGGTGGATAGCTGCAGTACAGTCTTAATCACCTGCTCCTCAGGTGATCAGAAGCTGCAGTACAGTCTTGATCTCCTGCCCCTCAGGTGATCACCTGCTGCAGTACAGTCTGAATCATCCGCTCCACGAGTGATCAGTATACGTTGTCTTACTGTGCATCACCCGCTCCTCGGGTCAACCGATCACTAATTCATCTGTGTCTCCAGCCTGCTGGAGTACTGATTCCAGTGTTCTATAGAGATACCTCCCTCTACCAGCTCCTCTGGGATAGTGGGTATCTCTATCTATATTTACTGTTGCACTAAACACTTATCCTACACCTGGGTGTCCGGTGTCTTGCTATACTTGCATTATTGGTGTTTCTGCAGATCACCACATAATCAGGTATAACATCTGTATTATTGGTGATACTGCAGATCACCAATAATCAGAAAATCTGTTCTTGCTGACACCGATCGTTACACTTGTACTCCTGAGGCCTCTTGGCTGCAGTTGGATTCATTTCACAGATAGAAAGTCTTTGGGATTCTTTTGCACAGTTTATAAACTCCAGAGAATCCCTGAATGCTTGGCTTGAGCTAGGAGCAGTTCATGCATGAATACTTAGATCAATTAGCCTTCTTTACATTCATTTTTCCACAATGTAGCTTCTGTGACAAGTTTTTCTTTTCCTCTCCTGTAGGCACTGCTGTTATAGATTCTGTCTCACTGTATACAGGAAATCATCTCTCCAGCTTTACTATCTTCTCTCTTATCTTCCTGCTTTCTACTCTGAATACTTCTTCAGCGGATTACTCTTTCTGCCTCTCTCTCTGCACAGTCTTCAGGTTCACTGTACCTCTCTGCTGCTCTCTTAATCACTGCAGCCAGCTTGGCACATCATCTTAGCAGCGCCATGTCCTTTTACAGATCAGTTTCTTCACAGCCAGCCAAAAAACTGCAACACCACATCTCCAACCAGCTCAGACCGGTTTTCTTACGGTGACCATACGTCCCGCTTTACCCGGGACGCGTCCCGCCTTCGGGGGGCGCTGTCCCAGGCTGCATGAGGTCCCGGGAAACGTCCCGCTTTCAGCAGCGGGACGTCCCGGCCTCGGACTCTGGTCTCATAGACGCTGCGCTAGTTCATTCCCCGCAGCCCCGCTCCAGCAGCCTGCATTGTGTTCCGGGCGGCAGGCACAGGCAGAGCAGGGCTACGGGAAGATGGCGCCCGGAGGTGGAGCCCTGTACTGTCTCCAGTACAGGGCTCCGCCTCCGGACGCCATCTTGCCGTAGCCCTGCTCTGCCTGTGAGCCCGGGGAGCTGCACACACACCAGAGGTCGGCTGCGTGAGGGAACTTCTGTCAGGTGAGTACATGCTTTTTTTTTTCCAGGTGAAATGTGCCCCCATTGCATTTTTGTACTGACATGTCTGCCCCCATTGCATTTATTTTGTACTGACATGTTTGCCCCCATTGCGTTTCTGTACTGACATGTTTGCCCCCATTGCATTTATTTTGTACTGACATGTTTGCCCCCATTGCGTTTGGGTACTGGCATGTTTGCCCCCATTGCGTTTCTGTACTGACATGTTTGCCCCCATTGCGTTTCTGTACTGACATGTTTGCCCCTATTGCGTTTCTGTACTGACATGTTTGCCCCTATTGCGTTTCTGTACTGACATGTTTGCCCCCATTGCGTTTCTGTACTGACATGTTTGCCCCCATTGCGTTTCTGTGCTGACATGTTTGCCCCCATTGCGTTTCTGTGCTGACATGTTTGCCCCCATTGCGTTTCTGTACTGACGTGTTTGCCCCCATTGCGTTTCTGTACTGACATGTTTGCCCCCATTGCGTTTCTATACCGACGTGTTTGCCCCCATTGCGTTTCTGTACTGACGTGTTTGCCCCCATTGCGTTTCTGTACTGACATGTTTGCCCCCATTGCATTTCTGTGCTGATATGTTTGCCCCCGTTGCGTTTCTGTGCTGACCTGTTTGCCCCCATTGCATTTTTGTGCTGACATGTTTGCCCCCGTTGCGTTTTTGTGCTGACTTTTGCCCCCATTGTGTTTTTGTACTGACATGTTTGCCCCCATTGCGTTTTTGTGCTGACATGTTTTCCCCCATTGCGTTTAATTTGTGCTGATGTGTTTGCCCCCATTGCGTTTAATTTGTGCTGACGTGTTTGCCCCCATTGCGTTTATTTTGTGCTGACATGTTTGCCTACAGTGTGTTTATTTTGTGCTGACATGTTGCCCGCAATGCGTTTATTTTGTGCTGACATGTTTGCCCCCATTGCGTTTATTTTGTGCAGACATGTTTGCCCCCATTGCGTTTATTTTGTGCTGAGATGTTGCCCGCAATGCGTTTATTTTGTGCTGATATGTTGCCCGCAATGCGTTTATTTTGTGCTGAATTAAATGTTGCCCACAATGCGTTTATTTTGTACTGACAAGTTTGCCCCCATTGCGTTTATTTTGTGCTGACATGTTGCCCCGCAATACGTTTATTTTGTGCTGACATGTTGCCCATTGCATTTATTTTGTTGTGTCTGGGGTAACTGTTGCTGCATTTATTATTTAATGGTCATAGTTGGCTATATTTGCTGCTTTGGGGTTACAGTATACTATTAAATAGCATCACACAGTTTCTGCACACCCATGATGCGAATCCTCGTTTGACCACATCATGGCGTAAACACTGCTTTCTTATGCCTCACTGTTACATCATTACGTCAGCTCCGCCTATAGAATGTCATGGCCACTCCCATTTTTTGGCGCGGCGTGCTGCGCACTGCGCAGGCGCCACGTTTGTTGCCGCGGCAATCCCCCATTTTTTGGCGCCCCCCCCCCCTTCCCCCCTGCCACCTTGTCCCAGGTTGAGCCTACAAAAATCTGGTCACTGTAGTTTTCTCAACTGCCACTCTGTACGGAGCATGCTCAGGAAAAAAAAAACAGCTGAGTCAGATGCAGGCTCTCTGTGTCCACCCCCTGGAGGCAGGTACTCTTCCTCTCTCAGCTCTGGTTCCGCCTCTTCTGCAGCTGGTGGCCATTTTGGATCCTAGCTTACCCAAATTCTGCAGCCCTGTGATTCAGTAGCCCGTGCTAGCAGCATCTGACAGGCTGCAGCTGCTGGCCAGACACAAAAAGGCTCTTCCCTTTCTTCTAAACTTCTGGCAGGGCTACACCAGCCAACATGCCATCACCCCAGGGGGGCTCAGCTCAGATCGGAGCAATGCCATCTGTTCTCTCTGCCGTGGAAAGGCCAACACCCTTGTAGGGACAAGTGCCTTACGAAGGCACATGGAGAAAAAGCACAAACTGCAATGGGAAGAGCACTTGAGCAAAAGCAGCACACAAAAGAAAAGCCACCCTCCTTCTCCTCTTCCTCCTTCAGGTGCAGCATCTTCAGCCGCTTTCTCCCTTGCACCTTTACAGCCACCCTCCTCCACTCCGCCTCTGCCCTTGAGAGGTTCCTGCTCCTCTGCCCACAGCAGCCAGGTGTCCGTGAAGGAAATCTTTGAGTGGAAGAAGCCAATTTCTACAAGTCACCCCCTTGCCCGGCGTCTGACAGCTGGCTTGGCAGAACTGTTAGCTCGCCAGCTGTTACCATACCAGCTGGTGGACTCTGAGGCCTTCCGTAAATTTGTGGCCATTGGGACACCGCAGTGGAAGATACCAGGCTGCAATTATTTCTCTAAAAAGGCAATACCCAAACTGTACCGTGAAGTGGAGAAGCAAGTGGTGTCATCTCTGGCACACAGCGTTGGGTCAAGGGTCCACCTGACCACGGATGCCTGGTCTGCCAAGCACGGTCAGTGCCGTTACATTACTTACACAGCCCATTGGGTAAACCCGGTGACCGATGGCAAGCAGGGAGTACGTGGCTGTGCAGCGGACCAACTTGTGACACCTCCATGGCTTGCAGGCACAGGCCTCCTGCCACCTCCTCTCCTTCTCCTCCTGCTACATCCTCTTCGATATCGTCCTCCACGGCTGAATAGCAGTTCAACTCTACTGGTGCTGTGATCTCCTCTCCAGTTACACAGCCTCATCTCCCCAGGACCTATGCTGCATGCCAGGTACGACGGTGTCACGCCATCTTAGACATGTCTTGCCTAAAAGCGGAGAGTCACACTGGAGCAGCTCTCCTGGCTGCTCTGAACAAACCGGTGGATCAGTGGCTGACCCCGCACCAACTGGAGATCGGCAATTTGGTATGTGACAACGGCAGCAATCTCATTTCCGCGTTGAATTTGGGAAAGCTGACACATGTACCCTGCATGGCACATGTGCTGATTCTAGTCATTCAAAGATTTGTGTCAACGTACCCAGGCTTAGAGGACATCCTGAAGCAGGCCAGGAAGTTGTGTGGGCATTTCAGGCAGTCTTACACAATCATGGCACGCTTTGCGGACATTCAGCGGAGAAACAACTTGCCGGTGAAACACTTGATATGTGATAGCCTGACTCGCTGGAATTCCACCCTGGTCATGTTCTCTCGCCTGCTAGAACAAGAAAATGCCGTCACCCAGTACCTGTACAATTACAGTAAAAAAACACAATCTAGGGAGACGGGGATGTTCTGGCCCAAAAACTGGACACTGATGCGAAATGCATGCAGGATTATGCGGCCGTTTGAGGAGGTGACCAACCTGGTGAGTTGCAGTGAAGGCGCCATCAGCGATTTCATCCCGTATGCTTACTTCCTGGAGCGTGCCATGCCCCCTCCAGGTGTTAGACCCCTTGAAACATCTTTTCCATCACTTTTGTGGCCAGCATAAATGTTGAAGTTTATTGCGGTTTGCGAAGGTTCGCGCAAATCGAACGTTTGGCGAAGGTTCGCGAACCGAAAATCGGAAGTTCGGATCATCTCTAGTAATTAACCCTCTGTTGTATCAGTATACACTGTATATGATAGATAATAATAGGTTAAATACCAGGGTATGCCTAGTAAAAAAGAGAAAAGTTAAAAAAAAAATTGTGACAAGGGAGTGAATTAGATGAACTATAATTATAACGTGTTCAATTCAGATGCAAATCATATGCAAATCTGCTACTACTTATCATGTAATTGTTAGCACTTGTCTTGGATGCAGGGCATGCATTTTTCAGTCTGGCAGAGGCGGTGTATGCCTGTGCGATTAACCATTCAATTGCAACATGTGTTTAGAGATGCGCAGCCTTTCCCCCCCACCTTTCCTTTACTTTGTAACTATGTAACTGTCAGGTTAGCTGCTCCCAGCCCCTCCTCCTGAGTTTCCTGTTTGCATGATAAGAAGTAGCAGATTTGCATATGATTTGCATCTGAATGTAATGCGAAGTGTGCAGAAAGTCTATATAGGTGCTACACACTGAGCTGGTGGTCATTTCAGATGCAGCCTTAGTGGTATGCGCTGGCGTTCTCCTAGCTCTTCTACCAAATGTAAGTTACACATTTTTTTGCATAGCTGCTCCCGAGGTTTTAAATTTAGGTTAGGTCACTTGCCCGGAGTTCTGCCTCACCGTGGCGCAAGTGTCTAGTATAATATACTTTGCATGCAAACCATATTGGAAGCTAAAGTACCTCCTAGTTTAATAAATGTTAGCACTCGTCTTGGATGCAGGGCATGCATTTTTCAGTCTGGCAGAGGCGGTGTATGCCTGTGCGATTAACCATTCAATTGCAACATGTGTTTAGGGATGCGCAGCCTTTCCCCCCCACCTTTCCTATAATTATAACGTATATAAGTGCCAATAATTGTGTCATAAAACAAAACTTGTAAAAAATAAATACAACTGTACAAAAAAGTGTATCAGGGAACTGCAAAAAATGTATGGATGCGGTGTATCAGATGCAAATAGCAATCCCAATATCAAAAGTAAAGTGCAGAGCAATACGTATGGATACAAGAAAAATGCTGACAGAAAACCAGTCCTGGAACTATATACATTATCTATGAAAAGTGCTCTGTGCTTTTTAGGAAGCTTACCTAAAGTATTTACAGCGGAGTAGTGGCTGGCTGCTGCTTCAGTGGATTAGATTCTGAACTCCTCTTAGGACAGTCAGTTAAATGACTATGTACTCTGTAAAGTTCTGTAGAAGATGTCAGGGTTCTATAAATACATAATAATAATATGGTAGGACATTAGACAATGACTGCGGTAGGTATTAAATTGTGAGCCCCCTCTAAGGACAGTCAGTGACATGACTATTATCACAAGCCCCCTAATGGCAGCACCGCTCATTGCCTTCAATTGTATTTTAAAACGCAGGCCGTCCAACTTGGTGGACGCAATCGATGAGCTGAAACAGCTGGAATTTGACAGCAGACAGGCTAGAAGGGGAGCTTGTGAGCTACAGTAACACAAACTACACACTATTTTAGGGTACAAAGTTGCCACCACCTCTGTAGGAGGACAGAGGACCTCCTCTCACTGATTCTAAAACCTGTGAATAAAACGGTTAGAATATACACTATTCTGGCTATAGCAATACAGTTACTTCCCGGTAACGTCTCTTCCAAAAGCTAGTATTCATTCTGGTTGGCTGAATAATAGGGTGCAGCTGAGAAAATAAGTGACTTAAAATCTTTCATTTATAAATGCAATATAAATAATTAATATATACAGAAAATCTGTAAAAGTAACAATTAGACAATGATAACCCAGTGTAAAATAAAAGGGACAATTAAATAAACGGATACTTAAGTTCAGAAGAAATTTCCCTTTGTGGAAAGTCCCAAGCACCTACAAAATTCTTTGTTTCCGGATCAGACGTCAAACAAGATGGCAGCTAGCTCTGTCCTCATGCCAGCTGCATGCAATCCTTACGATTAGAGATGTGGTGAACGGTTCGCCGGGCGAACATCTCTGGGGGTTTACTACTTCCGGGTCGCTCTGACCCGGAGTAGTACGCCTGCGCTGCCCGGCGGAGCGCGTCCTAGATCGCGCTCCTGTTGCCGGGCACTCTGTGCGCATGAGCGTGACGTCGTTCATGATGTCACGCACATCCGCACAAAGTGCCCGGCAACAGGAGCGCGATCTATGACGCGCTCCGCCGGGCAGCGCAGGCTTACTACTCCGGATCAGAGTGACCCAGAAGTAGTAAACCCCCCAGGGATTCAGAGATGTTTGCTGGCGAACGGTTCGGGAACCGTTCGACACATCTCTACTTAAGATGGTAAAATGGAGGACTGGAGTGGAGTCCCAGCCTGGTCCTTTTCAATGATCCAGTTTTTCGGCCGGGATCTCAGGGTCAGCCCATGGGCTGGACTGGGTGTTATTATCTTTTGGGTGGGAAGCTTAAGCTCAACAATACATGACATGTTCCATACTTCATCTAACGCTTCTCGCACACAAATAATAATCACAAATTCATAATCCTCAAGCAACAGACATCGAAATGATAGTAAGCATTCTGGTGTAAGATGTTCTGGTACTGAGCAGCTGAATAACTCCGTGGCTGGGTATATCAGCGGCATAAATTTCATATTAAAATACTCAGTGGATCCTGACCAACAAAATGATATAATTTTTGCCCGGGTATGTATTTTGCTGCTATTGGCCCTGCCCACGTTTTCAATCCCAAACACACAAACACTCATTGACCAAGTTTATGAACTTTGGGGTCCTTGGCATCAATAATTTGTATTTTCCCAGTGAAAGGAAACAAATCTGATTGGCTGTTTGTGGCTCTGCCCCTTCTCTGAATTTGAACCCCAGTGAACCAATGACCAACTGTACCAGGTTTGAGGCTTGTGCCATTAAAAGTGCAAGAATGACAGCAATTTAAATATTCCCCTTGAAAATCAACAGGCAAATGTTGATTGGATTTTATAGGCTCCACCCACCTTTTTGAATAGTAATCCCAGTCACCCAGTAACCAACTGTGCAAATTTTGTAACCCTGCCATTAACAGTAATTAGGGGCTGCAGTTTACATTTTCCCAGGGAAATCTGTTTGACTCCACCCACTTTTTGTAATCTTGAAACACAGTCACTCAATGACCAAGTTTGTGAGCTTTCTGCATCATGGCATCAAAATTGTATGAATGGAAGCAGTTTATTCAGCAAAGAAATCTGATTGGCTGTTTGTACTTCCGTCCCTTTAGTGAATTTGAACCCCAGTCTTTGAGGCCTCTGCCATTAACAGTGTAAGAATGCCAGCAGTTTCAATATTCCCCTTGAAAATCAATAGGTAAGTTTTGATTGGCTGTTGTAGCCTCCACCAACTTTTCCTAATATTAATCCCAGTCACCCAGTGACCAACTGTATCAGCTTTGAGAACCCCGCCATTAACAGTGTAAAAATGGCTGCAGTTTGTATTTTCCCATGTAAAAAGTTTGTAGTTTTTGGCTCCGCCCACTGTTTCCAACCTTGAAATACAGTCACTCAATGCGCAAGTTTATGAGCTTTGGGGTCCTTGGCATCAATAAGTTGAATTTTCCCATTGAAATTAAACAAATCTGATTGGCTGTTTGTGGCCAGCCCCCTTTTCAGAATTTAGACCCCAGTCTCCCAGTGACTGACTGGACCAGATTTGAGGCCTCTGACATTAAGAGTGTAAGAATTGCAGCAATTTAAATATTCCCCTTGAAAGGCAATAGGTGAATTTTGATTGGTTGGCTCCATTCACTTTCCTGAATCCCAGTCATCCACTGACCAACTGTGTCAAGTTTGAGAACCCTGCCAATAACAGAATAGCTAAAATGAATCTAAAAAATCTGATTGGCTGTTTGTGACTCCACCTCCTTGTTGGCACCACCCACTTTTTCTAACCTTGACATACAGTCACTCAGTTATCAAGTCTATGAGCTTTGGGGTCCTTGGTATCAATAATTTCTATATTCCCATTGAAATTAAACAAATCTGATTGGCTGTTTGTGGCTCCCCCCCCCCCCCCACTTAGTGAATTTCAACCCCAGTCAATGACTGACTGTATCAGGTTTGAGGCCTCTGCCATTAACAGTGTAAGAATGGTAGCAATGAAAATATTCCCCTTGAAAATCAACAGGTGATTTTTGATTGGCTTTTGTAGGCTTCACGCATTTTCCTGAATATTAATCCCAGTCACCCAGTGACCAACTGTGCAAAGTTTGAGAACCCTGGCATTAACAGTGTAATAATGGCTGCAGTTTATATTTGTACCAATGAAATTTGTTTTTGGCTCCGCCCACTTTTTATAACCTTGACACGCAGCCTTTCAATGACAAAGTTTGTGAGCTTTCAGGTTCCTGGCATCAAAAATATGTAAATGGAAGCAGTTTATCCAGCAAGGAAATCTGATTGGCTGTTTGTGGCCCCGCCCCTTCAGTAAATTTGGACCCCAGTCACCCAATGACCGACTGTAGCAAATTTGAAGCCTTTGCCACAAACAGTGTAAAAATTGCAGCAGTTTAAATATTCTCCTTGAAAATCAATAGGTCAATTTTAATTGGCTGTTGTAGGCTCCACTCACTTTCCTGAATCTTAATCCCATTCACCCAGTGACCAAGTGTGGCAAGTTTGAGAACCCTGCGATAAACAGTGTAAGAATGGCTGCAGTTTACATTTTCCCATAAAAAAATGAATGGCTAAAATTTGATTGGCTATTTTATAGTCCAACAACTTTTCCTGGATTTGTAACCTCGGTCACCGAGTGACCAACTGTGCCATGTGTGGGGACTCTGGCTTGATTACTATAAGAATGGCAGCCTTTTCCATTTTTTCCATTGACATGAATGGGTGAAATCTGATTTGCTGTTTGTAGCTCCGCCCAGGTGTGCAGGGGGGCCGCGAGACCCCCAGAACATATCATCCCAGGTAGTAAGGGATCTGTATACCAAGTTTTGTTGAAATCAGTCAAGGCATTTTCGAGTGATCGCAGCACATACACACATACATACATACACACATACATACATCCGATTTTATATATATCGATAAATATTTGAGAAAGAAAGTGCCTGATAGCTGTTTTGTGTGGATAAGGCTTCTACAGAGGCTTCGTAGAAGCGCTATCCACGCGAAACCACCGTCAGGCTACTTGTGCCTTGCACCCACCGCCCCACTGACTGCCCACCAGCATCGGTATGTGCACCTATTTTTGTATTGCCGCACTAGGCTCGTATTATTGAATTTAATGCTGTTGCATTATAATTTTTTGAATAAATCCAGTTGATTGCAGTGCCAACCTTCATCTTCTTTCTCCATTCATTTAACCCCTCTGGTCAGAGCATGCAAGGCATAGGCCCTTAAAGGAGAACTGTAGTGAAAGGTATATGGAGGCTGCCATATTTAGTTCCTTGCAAGCAATACCAGTTGCCTGGCAGCCCTGCTGATCTATTTGGCTGCAATAATATCTGAGTCACACCAGAAACAAGCATGCAGCTAATCTTGTCAGATCTGTAAAAAATGTCAGAAACACCTGATCTGCCGCATGCTTGTTCAGGGTCTATAGCTAAATGTATTAGAGGTAGAGGATCTGCAGGTTAGCCAGGCAACTGGTATTGTTCAAAAGGAAATCAGTATGGCAGCCTCCATATACCTCTCACTTCAGTTCTCCTTTAACCTCCTTGGCGGTCTATTAAAACCGCCAGGGGGCAGCACAGCACTTTACATTTTTTTTTCAATCATGTAGTTAGCCTAGCGCTAGCTACATGATAGCCGCTGTGCAGCGACATCCCCCCACCCCCTTCGATCGCCTCTGGCGATCAGCGCAAACAGGAAATCCCGTTCAGAACGGGGTTTTCCTGTTAGGCTTCCCCTGTCGCCATGGCGATGATCGGGATGACGTCAGCGACGTCGTGACGTCAGAGGGAGTCCCGATCCACCCCACAGCGCTGCCTGGCACTGATTGGTCAGGCTGCGCACGGGGTCTGGGGGGGGCCCTCTAACGCGGCGGGTAGCGGAGAATCGGCGGCGATCGAGCTATGCACGGAGCTAGCAAAGTGCTAGCTGCGTGCAACAAAAAAAAATTGTACAAATCGGCCCAACAGGGCCTGAGCTATCCCCGCGGCGGCTTAGCCCGTGCTCAGCACGGGCTTACTGCCAGGGAGGTTAAACGAGCCTGCCGATCTTGGAAGGTCCAGTTGCAGCCCTTTGTGCCAACGGTCTGTTCTAACCATTTTCACATAGATAGATATACAGTAGCAGTAAAAACTATGTGAACCCTTTGGAATTATATAGATTTCTGCACAAATTGGTCATAAAATGTGATCTGATCTTCTAAGTCCCAATAATAGACAATTACAGTCTGCTTAAACTAATACCACACAAATAATGAAATGTTTCCATGTTTTTATTGAACACACCATGTAAACATTCACAGTGCAGGTGGAAAAGGTATGTGAACCCCTAGACTAATGACATCTCCAGAAGCTAATTGGAGTGAGGTGTCAGCCAGTCCAATCAATAAGATAAGATTGGAGGTCCTGTTTACAGCTGCCCTGCCCTATAAAACACACACCAGTTTTGGGTTTGCTTTTTCCAAGAAACATTGCTCACTTGCATAAAGCTGGAAAGGGTTATAAAAGTATCTCCAAAATCCTTGCTGTTCATCAGTCCATCGGTAAGACAAATTGTCTATAAATGGAGAAAGTTCAGCACTGCTGCTACTCTCCTTAGAAGTGTCTGTCCTGTAAAGTTGACTGCAAGAGCACAGCGCAGCATGCTCAATGGGGTGAGGAAGAATCCTAGAGTGTTAGCTAAAGATGTACAAAAGTCTCTGGAATATGCTAACATCCCTGTTAGGGAATCTACGATACATAAAACACTAAACAAGAATGGAGTTCGTGGGAGGACACCACAGAGGAATCCACTGCTGTCCAAAAAAAACATTGCTGCACATTTAAAGTTTGCAAAAGAGCACCTGAATGTTCCACAGTCCTGGCAAAATATTCTGTGGACAGATAAAATCAAAGTTGAGTTGTTTGGAAAAAAACACATAACACTATGGGCTCTATTCACATTTGGTAAATTACATAACTTCTGCCTCATAAGAGAAAACTTTAGTGAATTTGGAAAAAAAAGTACCTTTATGAGGTATTTTACCCCAAAAATTATTTTACCGAACTACCCTTTGTGAATAGAGCCCAATGTGTGGAGAAAACTAGGCACAGCACACGGATATCAAAACCTCATCCCAACTGTGAAGTATGGTGGTGAGGGCATCATGGTTTGGGGGTGCTTTGCTGTGTCAGGGCTTGGATGGATTGCTATCTTCAAAAGAAAAATGAATTCCCAAGTTTATCAAGACATTTTGCAGGAGAACTTAAGGCCTTCTGTCCACCAGCTCAAGCTCAGCAGAAGATGGGTGTTGCAGCAGGGCAACAACCCAAAGCATAGAAGTAAATCAACAATAGAATGGCTTAAAGGACCACTATCATGAAAATCGTAACATTTAAAGTACATGTAAACATATACAAATAAGAAGTACATTTTTCCCAGAGTAAAATAAGCCATAAATTACTTTTCTCTTATGTTGCTGTCACTTACAGTATGTAGTAGAAATCTGACAGAACTGAGAGGCTGTAGACCAGCCCATCTCCTCATGGAAGATTCTCAGTATTTTCTTTATTTTTAAAAGCACTTAATGAATAGCAGTTGCTCCATCCAACTACCAAAAAAGTGTGCAGTGAGGATGGAGGCTGGCAAGAATCTTTGTATAAATCTTTTTCAGGGAGTGTCTTTATAAAGAATACAGGCCAAGCTGAGAATCCCCTATGGAGAGATGGACTAACCCAAAACTTTTCGGTAATGTCAGATTTCTGCTACCTACTGTAAGTGACAGCAACATAGGAGAAAAGTCATTTATGGCTTATTTTATTCTGGAAGAATCATACTTCTTATTTGTATGTGTTTACATTTATTTTAAATTTTACCTTTTTTTGCAATAGTGGTCCTTTAAAGAGTAACTGTTGGGCATAAAATAAAATAAAAATATTTTTATCTGGTAAACAATAAGGATGTTAATCAGACAATCCAATTCTTTCTTCTCCGTAAAACATCATTGCCCAGTTTCCCTGGTTCTCATGTGGTACATATGCCGCACAAAGGAAGTTGCAGGGCATGCTGGGTTTTCTTTTTTTCTTCTTTACTTTCCCCTCAGACTTAACTAATGCAGCCTGATTGGCTGAAGACTCTTTCCCTCCTGTTTTTCCCTCCCATACCTCTGTCCCTCTCTGATTAGCTAAAATTTCTCAATGCACTTTCTACTGCAGAGCTGGGTGGGGGTGTCTGTAGACTGGGAGGGGGGTGGACAATGATACACAGACACTGACTTAGAAAAATCACTAAAATCAAAATGTAGACAATGCAATACATCTGTTATGTAAGTACAGCAAGTTTGTATCTACTTATACATGTGTTGTTTTTTTCTTGAGATAGTATGGCTGACAGTTACACTTTAAACAGAAGAAAATACACCTTCTGGAGTGGCCCAGTCAGAGTCCTGATCTTAACCCGATTGAGATGCTGTGGCATGACCTCAAGAAAGCAATTTACACCAGACATCTCAAGAATATTGCTGAGCTGAAACAGTTCTGTAAAGAACTGGCGCTTTGAGTCCACAGGGAGAAAAGCGCAATATAAATGTTATTTGTCTTGTCTTGTCTTGTCTAAAGAGGAATGGTCACAAATTCCCCCTGACCCATGGGCGTAACAATCACCCCTGCATCCCCTGCCATCGTAGGGGGGCCCAGAGCTTTGGGGGCGCCTCCTCCTTCCTCTCCCCAACCGCATGTGCAGCCAAATAGCAAAAACAAACCTCCCTGTTCACTTACAAAAACCATGTGCAGGAGAGTGGGTAATTTTTTCCTGCTTCCAGCCTCTGTTTAACAGCAGAATACTCTCTGCTGCCATTTGCTGGTTCCCAATCATGTGGCCTGCATGAGGTTTAGGAACAAAGGGGCCCCCCATGCTATTATTTTTGCAGGGGGGCCCTGTAAGTCTCGTTATGCCCCTGCCTGACCGTTGTGCACATCTGATCTGCAACTACAGGAAACGTTTGGTTGACGTTATTGCTGCCAAAGGAGGTTCAACCAATTATTAAATCCAACTGTTCACATACCATTTCCACCCTGCACTGTGAATGTTAACGTGGTGTGTTCAATAAAAACATGGAAACATTTAATTATTTGTGTGGTATTAGTTTAAGCAGACTGTGTGTTAGGAACTCACCTGGAGGTTCCCGCAATGCGACAGCTCCTGACGAGAGTTGTGTCGGGTCCTTCACTTCCGTATATCAACGGCCGGGCCGTCCTCTGCTGGTGATGCGTGCACTGGGGATCGCTCTGTGCATACTGGTGGGCGGATGTCTCGCTCCTCTCTGCCGCAGTATGGTCTGAGGCGGCGACAGAGGTAGTGTCAGCTGACAGGATAGTCAGCTAACACTTACGCAGGGGTTTATTTAATAAATATAAAATAATGAATGCTGACCCTTTGCCTGGATTGAACCCTGGTCTCTCACATCGGAGGCGAGGTCCTTGACCAGTATGCTATAGCTCAGAGTTCCCCAACCCTATCCTCAAGCCCCACCAATAGTACATGTTTTGCAGGAAACCACACACAATCACAGGTGAGGTCATTAGTGTCTCAGCAGAGCTGATTAACTACCTGTGTGGCTTTCCACAAAACATGCACTGTTGGTGGGCCTTGAGGACAGGGTTGGAGAACACTGCATAGCTGACACACAGTCAGGATCTTTTGCTGGTCAGCTGAGTGGTTAGTCACCTAACATGTATTGCTCCCTGTGTCAGCTGATCTCTTCAGCTGACACTTAAACAGGATTATTGCCTGCGTGTAATTGGCTGCTGTGTGCATGTGGTCGACCACTGATTGGTTGCATGAAGTATTTAAAGAAAACCTGAACTGAAAATGAAAAGTCAAAATAAGCATACACAAGTCATACTTACCTTCCATGTAGTCTACTCCTCAGTGTCTTTCTCCTGTCCCGCGTCCTGTTTGTTCACTACGATCAAGTGAATTTTCTGTCCTCCATTTTGAAAATGGCCATTACCCATAACAGCTTTCTGGTCAGCACAATGTTAAACTGTAACATCGCCCACTTGAGCCATAGGGAAACATGGACATTTGAATTAGATAGAAGGAGGCACTCCACAGGCTTGAACTTGCGTTCAGTTTATTGCATGTCGATACACTACATGTTTCGGGCTCTGCCCTTCATCACACCTGATGAAGGGCGGAGCCCGAAACATGTAGTGTATCGACATGCAATAAACTGAACGCAAGTTCAAGCCTGTGGAGTGCCTCCTTCTATCTAATTCAAGTATCACTGTGTGGAGCAGGGGTGGTGTACCTGCGTGGAGGAGTGCACCGGCACCAGCTCTCCTAGCCCAGGATCGAGCCGCTGAGTTCAGTTCAGTCTAACATACTATTGGAAACATGGACATTACCTGGTACATCAGTTTTCCTCTCAGCTATAACTGACAGCAACTGATATTTTAATGACGGCAACTGATATATTTCAGAACTGACAAAATGTTGTCAGAACTGGAAGGGATTATTGTCAGAAGAAAATGGTGAGCTTCTGAGAGGAACTGATGGCAAGGTAGCTATGTAATGTCCATTTGAAGTTACCTCATGTGTTTATTTTAAATATTTTTACTTCGTACAGGTTCTCTTTAAGCCTGCTGAGTGTTTTCTGTCATTGCCTGTGATAGCTTTGCCGGAAGCAGGAGATTTGGGCGCATGAGACAAGTGGACAAAAAGGGCGCCCCATTCACTCCCATTATAAATATCGTTTAATGGGTGCCGAACAGGGAAAAAAAGGCGCCAGAGATTATTAACGTTTTAACAAACGGCGCCCGGAGATTTTTAAGGATTTATAACTATGTTTGTGATGATTTAACTTTACAAAATGAGCCCGTGACGAATAACGTTTATAAAGATACTAAATCACTATTTCTAAAACATTTCTAAAACATTATTATCCACCCAAAAAAATTAATTACATTTTTTTATTTACATTTTTCATTTATTAATGTCTGTAAAACATTATTATCCATAGGGGGTCTTAGGTTTAGGCACCAACAGGGGGGTCTTAGGTTTAGGCACCAACAGGGGGGTCTTAGGTTTAGGCACCAACAGGGGGGTCTTAGGTTTAGGCACCAACAGGGGGTCTAGGGGTTAGGGATAGGTACAGGGAGGGTTTTTAACAAACGTAAATATAAGTTTCAGTTTACAAATAGGGAAGATTAACGTTTTAAGAATTGCCGATCTCATACACATTATTTAGTGATTTATAAATTCTTAAAACACTATTTGTAAACAAAATTCTACACAATATTTCAATAAACGATAATACTGTTTATCGTTTACACCACGCGCCCTTTTTTCCCGACGCCCTTTTTTGATGTACGCAGCTTTGGCTGGGTGCTTCTGCTGGGTGTGATTTACTGCTTATTGATTACCTGTAAACCGACCTCTGCCTGGAATCTGACTATTCTCTGATCTCTGCCCGGACCGACCTAGGATTACCTGACCTTGATTTCGCCTGTTCCTTGTGTACCTCGATACTTCTGATTGTACGTGTATGACCTTGGATTGTTACTGGACTCTGCTTATCTCCTGTTAGGTTCTGGTAAGTTACATAGTTCACTCTACGTTCAGCTCCTATACCTTGCAGCTACAAGGCCCGGGGGTAACCGAAGTTGGGCAGGTGTTGTTTCCTCACCTCCCGTTCAAACGGGGACGCGCCACACAGGGTGAAGAAGGTGGGGATAGATTGGGGCATAGGAGCTGAGCTGTGAGCTGGTATCTCGCCAGGTCTGACATTACACTGTGATTGTCTGTTGTTGTGACTTAGATGAAGATCAGATCACATTTTATGCAGAAATCCATATTATTCCAAAGGGTTCACGTACTTTTTATTGCTACTGTAAATATATTAGCTGATGACCCGGCATTGCCCAGGTATGGATTTGGTCCACCCACTTTTTTTTAAACTTAACACACAGTCACCCAATGACCAAGTCTGAGAGCTTTGGCATCAAAAATGTAAATTTTTCCATTGAAATAAAACATCTGATTGGCTGTTGGTGGCTCTGTCCCTTTTCGGAATTTGAATCACACTCACCCAATCTCCGACTGTACCAGGTTTGAGGGCTCTGCCATTAACCCTCCTGGCGGTCTATTAAAAACCGCCAGGGGCAGCGCTGCCGTTTTTTTGATTTTTTTTTTTTAATCATGTAGCGAGCCTAGGGCTCGCTATATGATAGCCGCTGCTCAGCGGCATCCCCCCAGCCCCTCCGATCGCCTCCGGCAATAGGCGATCAGGAAATCCCGTTCAAAGAATGGGATTTCCTGGAGGGCTTCCCCCGTCGCCATGGCGACGGGGCGGGATGATGTCACCGACGTCATGGACGTCGTGACGTCTAAGGGAGACCCGATCCACCCCTTAGTGCTGCCTGGCGCTGATAGGCCAGGCAGCGCAGGGGTCTAGGGGGGGGGGGCTCTGCGGCGTCGCGGATAGTGGCGAATCGGCGCGGGGCAGTGGCGATCGGTGTTCATCAAAAAAAAAATTACGCAGATCGGCCCAGCAGGGCCTGAGAAAACCTCCTGCTTACTGCCAGGAAGGTTAACAGTTTAAGAATGACAGCAATGTAAATATTCCCCTTGAAAATCAATAAGTGAATTTTGATTGGTTGTTGCATGCTCCACCCACTTTCTTGAATATGAAGTTTGAGAACCCTGCCATAAATAGTGTAAGAATGTCTGCAGTTTACATTTTCCCAGTGAAATTTGTTTTGCCCCGCCCACTTTGTGAGCTTTGAGTTCCTGGCATCAATAAAGTGAGAAATGAAGCAGTTTATTGAGCAAAGAAATATGATTGGCTGTGTGTGTGTGTGTGTGTGCGCACGCAGCGATCACTCAAACGCCTTGACCGATTTCATTGAAACTTGGTATACAGATTCCTTGTTACCTGGGAAGATATGTTCTGGGGGTCTCGCGGCCCCCCTGCACACGTGGGCAGAACCAATCGCATTTCACCCATTTAGGTCAATGGGAAAAATATAAAAGGCTGCCATTCTCACAGTAATAAAGCCAGGGTCCCCAATCTCGGCTCATTTGGTCACTTGGTGACTGAGGTTACAAATTTAGGGAAAGTGGACAGAGCATAAAAAGGCGAATCAAAATTTGAGCTGTTCATTTTAAATGGGAATATTATAATTGAACTGGATGAAAATCGGTGCCGCCAAGTGCATGACCGACAAAGCAACCAATTTCGGGGCGGAAATTGGTTGCATGGTGGACCACACATGCTGCAAGATGTGGAACCGAAGTTGGTTGGGTGTGCGCCGCTACAGCGTACGATTTTATTTTTTTTCTTTCTTTAGCGATGAAACAACAAAACCCCGCTGCTGTAAGGTATAAGTGTGCATTTATACATTACCTGTCCGGTGTCAGCCTCCACATAGTGTCTGTCCATCTTGCCGGGCAGCCGCATCTGGCTATGCGCCCCTGGCGTGTATGCGGCTGCCCGGCGAGATGGACGGACACCAGGTGGAGGCTGACACCGGACAAGTAATGTATAAATGCGCACATGGGGGGGCACATTTCTACATTAGGGGGGCAGCGGTGGTGCAGATGCGGCGGGCTCAGCCGATTCCCTGAAGATTTCACGCTGAAATCGGACGGGAATCTCCCTGTAGTGTATGGGTAGCTTCGACAAGAGGCAAATTTATCTGTACTATAATCAGATTGCGATTATTCAGGTTGGAGTGAGCACATGTCTCCCACAATGCATCACTGCTGAATTTGAAAATCATCTCTTTGTTGTCTCTGATAGCCAAACACACCTCCAGAACCTTTGGAATGCAAGGATGTGTCAACTTGTTCATGTTACAGAGCCAAATGAAATATTAACAAGCTGACACATCATTGCATTCCAGCAGTTCTGGAGGTGTGGTTAGTTATCAGGGACAACAAAGGGATGATTTGCATATTCTGCAGTGATGCATCTTGGGAGACATCATATGCTCACTCCAACCTGATTAATTACAAATTTCTTCTGATTTAAAGGACCACTATCGAGAAAATCGCTAAATTTAAAATACATGTAAACACATACAAATAGGAAGTATGTTTCTTCTAGAGTAAAATGAGCCATAAATGACTTTTTTTTTCTATATTGCTGTCACTTACAGTAGGTAGTAGAAATCTGATAAAACCGACAGGTTTTGGACTAGCTCATCTCCTCATGGGGGATTCTCAGGGTTTTTGTTTAGTTTCAAAAGCACTTAGTGACTGGCAGTTTCTCTGCTCAACTGCCAAAAATATGTGCAGCGAGCAGGGAAGCTGGCCAGTAGAGATGTGGCGAACGGTTCCCGAACCGTTCGCCGGCGAACATCTCTAAATTCATGGGCCTCTAACTACTTCCGGGTCGCAATGACCCGGAGTAGTACGCCTGTGCTGCCCGGCGGAGCGCGTCCTAGATCGCGCTCCCGTTGCCGGGCACTCTCTGCGCATGTGCGTGACGTCATGAGTGACGTCACGCTCATGCGCAGAGAGCGCCCGGCAACAGGAGCGCGATCTAGGACGCGCTCCGCCGGGCAGCGCAGGCGTACTACTCCGGGTCATTGCGACCCGGAAGTAGTAAGAGGCCCAGAGAGGTTCGCCAGGCGAACTGTTCGGCCCAACTCTACTGGCCAGCAACATTGCATAAATCCTTTTCAGGGAATGTCTTTTTTTTTAAAGATTCTTTATTTATAACAACATATAAAGAACAATATAGAACATATAACAAAAGCTTAATTAGGTTACTTTTACCTGAGCAGACATTAAGATTTAATAAAGATCATCATTCTACAGGTATCAAATATGGCACTCAAACATAACCCAATGGAATGCTAATGTTTTATGAACCATCTAGTTCACCAGGAGGTCCTTAAAGTTGGTGTCCCGGTGCCCCGGACGCAGAACCCATCACGAGGAGCGCCCGTGAGTTCTGAGGTTAATGCCAGGGGAAAATACAGAGTGGGGTATTAGCCAATGGTAAGGGTGGCATATTGCGGAGATTCCTTGAAATCGAACCACCAGTACCATGTGTTCCAGAACTGCTCAGACCGATCATATATAGCGGCTGTCAGTTCTTCCAGTTGACAAATTCTATCCACCGCTCTTAACCATTCTCTAATACCAGGGGGGTCTTGCGATTTCCATCGTCTGGCAATCAGTGCCTTAGCAGCATTGACAGGGTTTCTGGTGAGGGATTTTTTATATTTTTTTGATGGTCCATGAATTGTGATGAAGAAGGAAAAATTCTGGGGAGTCTGGTGGCAAGTCTTTGGCAAGTCTCCCTAACACTGCTACTGCCTATAGAGCGCGCCCTAGTGGCTGCTCTGGCGCTTTGAGTCCATCAGGAGAAAAGCGCGATATAAATGTTATTTGTCTTGTCTTTGTCTTGTTGGTTAGAAATCTGTCAAAGCATGTATCTGTATGCGTATGGCATGCCAGAAACTTGGGAATGTCTTTTTAACCCATTCGCGTTCCGTCGTTTTCACTTGAGCAATGTTCACCTCCCATTGATTAGCCTATAACTTTATCACTACTTATCACAATGAACTGATCTATATCTTGTTTTTTCCGCCACCAATTAGGCTTTCTTTGGGGGGTACATTTTGCTAAGAGCCACTTTACTGTAAATGCATTTTAACAGGAAGAATAAGAAAAAAACGGAAAAAATCATTATTTCTCAGTTTTCAGCCATTATAGTTTTAAAATAATACATGCTTCCATAATTAAAACTCACGTTTAGTATTTACCCATATGTCCCGGTTATTACACCGTTAAAATTATGTCCCTATCACAATGTATGGTGACAATATTTTATTTGGAAATAAAGGTGCATTTTTTCCATTTTGCATCTATCACTATTTACAAGTTTAAAATAAAAAAAAAAATATAGAAATATTTCATCTTTACATTGATATTTAAAAAGTTTAGACCCTTAGGTAAATATTTACGTGTTTTTTTTTTTATTGTAATGTTTTGTTTTTTTTATATATTAAACATTTTGTGTGGGTATTTTTTTTTATTGTAATGTTTTGTTTTTTTTATATATTAAACATTTTGTGTGGGTATTTTTGGGAGGGTGGGATGGAAACTATAGGTTTTTAATGTAAATGTGTGTTGATTTTTATTTTATTTTTTTTATTTTAGTTGTAGTTTTACTTTTTGGCCACAAGATAGCGGCCATGAGTTTGTTTACAT
This sequence comes from Hyperolius riggenbachi, assembly GCF_040937935.1. Taxonomy (NCBI): domain Eukaryota; kingdom Metazoa; phylum Chordata; class Amphibia; order Anura; family Hyperoliidae; genus Hyperolius; species Hyperolius riggenbachi. Next base: position 64,136,795 of record NC_090649.1, read on the forward strand.
GACGTCACTCTAAGCGTAACACACGCTTAGAGTGACGCATGGGGGAGGCGACAGCCAGAAAAAGCACAGCTTCCAAGAGAAGCTGTCGCTTTTTCAGCGGGGGAGAGGAATCAGTGATCGGGCACCGTAGCCCGATTCACTGATTGCCTGGCTAACAAACCGCGGGCCGGGAGCACGCGTGCATGCGCGCGATCAGCCGCGGGAGCGCGCGGTAGCGCGCATGGTTCCTGGACGTAGTTTCTACGTCCTGGAACCAAAATAGGTTAAATAATAAAAGCCTTGCTGAGAATTCCCCCATGAAGAGATGGACTAGCCCAAAACCTGTCGGTTCTGTCAGATTTCTACTACCTACTGTAAGTCGCAGAAACATAGGAGAAAAGTATCATATGGCCCATTTTACATTGGAAGAAACCTACTTCTTATTTGTATATGTTTACCTGTATTTTACATTTTGCAATTTTTCATGATAGTGGTCCTTCAAGAAGGCAAATTTCTGTTTTTCATGCATCACCCTGTCCATACAATCCCTGGATCAACATCACTAGGCATTATCTAGTAATTCTAGCCATGGATGTCTTTCAACGCAAGGAAAACATATAAGCCCCCTTTAAATGCAGGTATAGAGTTTCATAACTACTAGTGTATATATATATATATATATATATATATATATATTTACATAGAAAGAGGGACAAAGTCCTGAAAGAGGGACAAATGAGGTGGAAAGAGGGTCGGGGCTCCCAAGGAGGCACTGTCCCGCCAAAAGAGGGACAGTTTTTTAACAGGCAGCTTATTGGGCCAATCAAAGTGCGAGAATTACAACAATTTTATAAACTACAGGACCCAACGGGGCTCAGGGCGGGATTAATGCATCAGCTGTTATTTAAAAGGCGCGTGCATAATTTACCAGCGCACTACCGCGCGTAGCATGCGCACAGACATTTAGCTCAGCAGCTTAATAAATCAAGCCCTAAAGGTGGCCTTACACTTATAGATTTGCAGCAGATTTGACCATCAGATTTCTGTCAGATGCCTGTCAAGTCGAATCTGACAGGAATCTATCTGATGTGTGCCACACACTAGGAACAGATTTCCAATAGATTTTAGAATGAAATCTATTGGAAATCGATCTAAATGCATTATTGGACCTTTAGATCCAATGCAACTCTATGGGCCATCGATCTGCTCCCAGCAGCAGATCGACCCAGATTTTCCATCCTGTCAGATAGATCAAATCGATCGAAATCATCCACAAATCGATCGATCTGCTTATTTTATAGAATCGATTTCCGATCGATCAATTCCATACAATGGATCGATGGCTGAAATCGACCAGTGTAAGGACCCTTTAAGTTACAACAAGCAAAAAAAAAAAAAGCCTGCAAACACAATAGCACATAAACAGCATAGTGCAGCAAGCAACAAACCCTGACACTGAAGTGAAAAAGCGCCAAGCTGATCAGCTGCAAGCCTGCACACTGGGCAGGACAAGCCTCAATACTCACAGTTGATAGTGTATGCAGATTTACAGCATGTTAAACCTCAGACAGGCTGCCTGGGAACTTTGAGCCAGTCCCAGAACTCAGCAAAGAGCAATTATAAACGAAGTTCATTTACCTGGGTGCTTACTAACAACTTATTAACCAGCTTGAAAGAAACCTTATCTGCTGTTTATTGACATGGAAAGCACAGAGGGTACTAATTGCTAGACAGACCCCTGCTCGCCTTGAGGTAAGAGTGACAGTTTTGTTTGATTTGTACGCCAAGAAACACATCCCGATACTTTCAGAGAGCAGTGTCCGAGCTGCTAATCCATCTGCCAGGTTGTCAAACGCTGGTGTTACAGCCGCATATCAGGTGCATTCCAAGGGGTCCCCTAAAATGCATAAAAGCTGTAGAGTCGCTGTCTATTCACACAGAGCCGGTGGGCCCTTTTACACTGGAGCGTTACAGTGTGGTAAATTTACCGCACCACGCCTCCAGGGCAGGCAATGAAGGTCTAGGGGGAAGTTCACACTCCCCATGTTGAGGTGCGCTGCACTGGAAGTTCCTTATCTAACACGCACGCATACCTACATTACCGTGACGCTCCTGCAGGGGTCTGCGTCGGACAGGAATTCATGTAAGTCTATGACAACGCAGGGTTTTAAAAAAAAGTGTGCGGCGAAGGTGTGGCTTCTGTTCACTTCCGTATTTCCGAAACAGGAAGTGACCGCAAGGGCGTTTCAGTTCCTGCTTGGATGGATGCCAGACGGGGAATACCGCATAATAACGCGGTGTTCCCCGAAGGCCTGTTTTTGGCGGGACACTGCAGACTAGTTGGCCCTGCTTGTGCGGCGGTGGCTAGCAGAGAGCAGCATCAGTGGCGTACCTAGGGCATTTGACACCCGGTGCAGGGTATTAAAAGACCCCCCCCCCCCCAATTTCTGGGGTAGCTGCTGACCCGCGGCGTGGCCAAGACCGGATGAGGGCGGAGCTAACTAATTTAAAGTGAACCCGGGGTGAGCGTGATTTGGAGGCTGCCATATTTATTTCCTTTTAAACAATACTAGTTGCCTGGCAGCCCTGCTGATCTATTTGGCTGCAGTAGTGAACTGAATTACACCAGAAACAAGCATGCAGCTAATCTTGTCAGTTCTGACAATATTGTCAGAAACCCCTGGCCTGCTGCATGCTTGTTCAGGGTCTATGGTTGAAAGAATTAAAGGCAGAGGACCAGCACGGCAGGCAACTGGTATTGCTTAAAAAGGAGATAAAAATGGCAGCCTCAATATTATTCTCACCTCGGGTTCCCTTTAAAAGTGCAACGCAAAGACAGTGGGCCCAAGTTTTGGTGACCCTTTCCCCAGAAAATTCACATAATTGTGCAGGTTTTCTCTAGAAAAACACATGTAATGTGAGAAGATTTGCCCAGAAAATACGTTCAATCATGTCGGCAGATTTGACCAGAACACATGTTAAATCATATTGCAGATTTGACCAGAAAACATGTTCAATCATGTCGGCAGATTTGACTAGAAAATACGTACAATCATGTCGGCAGATTTGACCAGAAAATAGTTCAATCATGTCAGCAGATTTGACTAAAAAATACGTGCAATCATGTTGGCAGATTTGACCTGAAAATACATGCAATCATATGGAAGATTTGACCTGAAAATACATGCAATCATGTGGAAGATTTGACCAGAAAATACATGCAATCATGTAGCAGATTTGACCAGAAAATACATGCAATCATGTAGCAGATTTGACCAGAAAATACATGCAATCATGTGGCAGATTTGACCAGAAAATACATGCAATCATGTGGCAGATTTGACCAGAAAATATATGCAATCATGTGGCAGATTTAACCAGAAAATACATGCAATCATGTAGCAGATTTGACCAGAAAATACATGCAATCATGTAGCAGATTTGACCAGAAAATACATGCAATCATGTGGCAGATTTGACCAGAAAATACATGCAATCATGTGGCAGATTTGACCAGAAAATATATGCAATCATGTGGCAGATTTAACCAGAAAATACATGCAATCATGTGGCAGACCTGGCCAGAAAATACGTGCAATCACGTGGAAGATTTGACCAGAAAATACATGCAATCATGTCGGCAGATTTGCCCAGAAAATACATGCAATCATGTCAGCAGATTTGCCCAGAAAATACATGCAATCATGTGGCAGATTTGACCAGAAAATACATGCAATCATGTGGCAGATTTGACCAGAAAATATATGCAATCATGTGGCAGATTTAACCAGAAAATACATGCAATCATGTGGCAGACCTGGCCAGAAAATACGTGCAATCACGTGGAAGATTTGACCAGAAAATACATGCAATCATGTCGGCAGATTTGCCCAGAAAATACATGCAATCATGTCAGCAGATTTGCCCAGAAAATACATGCAATCATGTGGCAGACCTGGCCAGAAAACACTTCAATCTTGTAGCAGACCTGGCCAGAACATACACGAACATACCTGCTAATATAAATAAAAAAAACATTTACTTACCTGCAGCACAGCAGACCACCTGTCCCGGCCTCCGTACGGCACGCAGCTCCCACGATCCTCTACAGTCAGCCAGCAACGTTCCTGACCTGAAACTCCTGCGCTGAGAGCAGAGCTACAGGAAAATGGTGCCCGAAGCCCTGCACTGCAGACTCAAAGTCTACAGAGCAGGGCTTCAGACGCCATTTTACCGGAGCTCTGCTCTACCGCTGCTGGCTGCTGCTGCCGGTGAACTGACACGGCGTCTATTAGACGCCGAAAGTCATTTCATGCTGGGGGGTGCTAATAGGGTGCTTGGAGAATTTTAGGGGATGCTTCAGCACCCAAAGCACCCCCCTGGTGCCGCCACTGCCCCCATTATAGCTGCCCCCAAAATAGCTAGTATAGTTGCCCCCAGTGTAGGTAATATAGTTGCCCCCTGTATAGCTAGTATAGTTGCCCCCTGTATAGCTAGTATAGTTGCCCCCTGTATAGCTAGTATAGTTGCCCCCAGAATAACTAGTATAGTTGCCCCCAGAATGGCTAGGTTTTGCCCTGCAGTGTGGACTGTTCAGTGATCCTGTCCAGTGAAGCTGTGGTCACAGAGTCTTATGCTTCACCTAGTACTTTGGATACTTCAAACCCTCTAGCAGAACAGTCTGAGGCACTGCTTACCTCAGTTGGTGTTGCAGTAATATTCACTTGTCTAGCAGCTGTTTTGGAATTACAGTCTGCTCTAATAAAACTTGATGAATTTCTGCCCAGCGAAGCAGAAGCCATTGAAATATTGTCCTCGTCAGCAAGTGTGTTAGATACCTTGCCCTGTACACAGTCTGATTTAACCAATGTTGTTGAGTCCCTCTCCAGTGTTGTAACAGCCGAGGAACTCCAGCCCTGTCCTCTGAATGTTTCAAAAGTCTTGCCCTGTAACATGGATAATTCTGACTCGCTGGAAAAAATAATAGAAATCTCAGAATTTCAGTCCGGGTTAATGAGTGTTTCTGAAACCCAGCCCTGTATCCTGGAAAATTCTGGTTCTCTGGCCGGTGTGGCAGAAGTTCCTGAGTCCCCTTCCTGTCCAGTGAGTTACTCAGTTTTGCCTAGTTCAGTGGGGATTGCTGCACTACTGACTTGTTTTGCAGCCCTTCATGAGCTCCAATCCAGTGTATTTGATGAGTCTCTGTCTAGTCCAGAAGAAGTTATGGGAACCCTGTCTAGTTCGGTGCATACATCAGAAGATTTGTCCTGTCTTGTAAATGCCCCTGAACATGATTTGTTAATAACTTTGCTGGAATCAGAGACATCTAAGTCTAATCCTGCATTTTTTAGTGACAATCCAGTAACTGTGAAGTCTAGTCATGATGATTTTTTTTTGCCCAGTCCTGGTTTCGGTCCTACCTTGACTGACTTTGAGGTTTGCAGTTCCTTGACATGCCCAGAAGTCTCTCTTGTGCCAGTGTGCCCAGATGTGCTTCGTATGCCAGAGTGCCCAAGTGTGTCTGTGTTGGCGTGCTCACACGCTTCCCTAGTGGAGACATGTTCTGATGTTGCCGGTTGGCCTGCATGCCCGGAGATGGTTCTGGTCCCTAAAAACCCTGATCTTGATGTTTGTCCTTGTGACCCTGACTCTAGAGTTGCCCTGGGTTCCATAGGGGTTCTTGATGGTTCTCCATGTGAACCTAAGGGGCGTTCTGACCTGTGGGGATCTCTTTGGAGCTTCCAAGTGTTCTGGGAGATCTCTGAGGAAACTTGTCCTGGTACCTTGGACTGGTTCAACGGTGGGTTTTGTGTTGGTGGGGACAGTTCCGGTGGGCATTGCAAAGGCTTTGGCGTTTTTGGACAGTCCCGAGAAGGCGGTGGGTATCGCTCAGAGAGTTTCTGGGGGCTTTTCTCTGGAAGTCGTGGTTCTGATGGGTATCACACTGAGGCTTGTGGTGCTGACGGGCATGGTTCTGTAGGTTCTGGTTCTGATGGGTCCAGTCTTGTGGGGACTGATTCTGGAATTTGGTCTTGCCGGGTTGTCCCGGTCATCATGAATTATCAGTCAGATTGTTTTGTTGGGAATTTCAGTTTCAAAAAGCGTCTGGTATCCGCTTTTAAGGGGGGAGGTAATGTTATGATCATGTCTGCAGCGTTTATTGCTGGCTGCAGTGGTATTGTAACCCAAGCAGTTCTGATGACATTACATGCATTTTCTTGCATAGTTTGGTTTGCACTTGAACTAGTTGCTGATTCCATCTGCAGTCACTCTGAAATTAATGACAGTTTGACATGCTCTTGTGTAAACAAACATTGTCTGCTGCAGTGGAGGGGCAGTCCCTTTCCTGCAGGCTGCATATCATTGTCTGCCTTTTCCTGCTATCAGCCTGTGATTAATTACCATTCACTTGTGTGGGAATCTGCAGGTCTGCTCCCATTGGATGACCTCAGTATAAAGAACTGCTTCCTGCAATGTCTCATGGGCTATCATAGTTTCAGACTCTATCTGTTACTCTGCTCGTGCCCCACCTCGTTCCTGGTCCGTGTGGACTGCGCTGACTCCTGCGAAGGGGTCAGCGAGTCCTCCTAGTTCTGCTCTTGTTCTAGAAGTTGCTACTTGCTTGTCTTGTGTCATATATTGGTTCATCGCCAATATATACGCATACTTGCGCATTTTGTTATTTTCCTTGTATTCGTGTTACGTTAATATATCAGTGTCGCTGATATATACGTACACGAACTGTTTATTTCCTGTGTTCAGCTAGTCAGTTTTCCAGCACGTTTTGGTAGTTTGCGCGTATCGTGAACACCCGTGCTGAGCTAGTTATCCTGTTCCTGGTCCTGTTTGTGGATTGCGTTCATCTCTGCGAAGAGATAGCGAATCCTTCTGAGTCCTGTTCCCTGTATTACTTCAGTCTTAGTCAGAGTTCCTGCTTATGTCATATATCGGTTCATTGCCAATATATACATATGTTAGTCAGACGTTACGAATAGTTTCATTGATAGCTGTAATTGTAATACGCTAGGAAAACATACTTATTGTATATTTATCTGTGTTACGTTCATCTATCTCGATCCTGCTATTTCCTGTCTCTCCTGTCCTGTCTTTGTGAGGCACGCCATCGCCGCAACGCATTGGCTGCCTCATTCCAGTCTGTCTGGTTTTGGACGCTTGCTGTCGCTAAGTAATCGCTAGCTAGCAAGCGTTCATTCTGTCTACCTGTCCTGATCTCCTCAGTCCTGGTTTATGCGCTCAGCGCTACCTTGCGCTGAGACGTTATTACGAAAGTGTTTGTGGCTGTTCAGATCTGCACCGGCTCTGTGCACCACAATCTCCTATTGGAGTCAGTCCTCTCCTCCACTAAACTGGGGATATCCTGATCCCTTGTGCTGGTGTGTGTACCTCCTTCACGTCAGCTTATGTGTTGTATGCTGACTGTGGAGATTACACCCCCAAGCTTAACATCAGTATTGCTAGTATAGTGCTCAGTATAGCTAGTAAAGTGCCCCAGTTTAGCTAGTATAGTGCCCCAGTTTAGCTAGTATAGTGCTCAGTATAGCTAGTATAGTGCTCAGTATAGCTAGTATAGTGCTCAGTATTGCTAGTATAGTGCTCAGTATAGCTAGTAAAGTGCCCCAGTTTAGCTAGTATAGTGCTCAGTATAGCTAGTATAGTGCTCAGTATAGCTAGTATAGTGCTCAGTATAGCTAGTAAAGTGCCCCAGTTTAGCTAGTATAGTGCCCCAGTTTAGCTAGTATAGTGCCCCAGTTTAGCTAGTATAGTGCTCAGTATAGCTAGTATAGTGCTCAGTATAGCTAGTATAGTGCTCAGTATAGCTAGTATAGCGCTCCAGTTTAGCTAGTATAGTGCTCAGTATAGCTAGTATAGTGCTCAGTATAGCTAGTATAGTGCCCCAGTTTAGCTAGTATAGTGCCCCAGTTTAGCTAGTATAGTGCTCAGTATAGCCAGTATAGTGCCCAGTATAGCGATCCCCCCCTCCCCCTCCGCGGCCGCCGCTGTTATTACCTGTTCAGCCGGCGGCCGCTTCCTCTACTCCGGGTTCCCCTCTCGCTCTGGTCTCCATGTCTCCATCACGCGTAGTGTATCCCAGCAGCGCGCCCGGCGCTGCTGCTGTGACGAGGCAGGAGAGAGCGGTTCCCCTGGTAACGGCGTCATCGCCGTTACCAGGGGAACCGCTCTCTCCTGCCTCGTCACAGCAGCAGCGCCGGGCGCGCTGCTGTGATACACGAATACGCGTGATGGAGACATGGAGAGCAGAGCGAGAGGCACCTGGAGTAGAGGAAGCGGCCGCCGGCTGAACAGGTAATAGCAGCAGCGGCTGCGGATCACCACCACCACCACCCAAGACTCCTATACAAGCCGACCCCCCAACTTTTGGCCCCCTTTTTGGGGGTCAAAAAGTCGGCTTGTATGCGAGTATATACGGTAAGTGTTTCTAGTTTTCAAAGTTCGCCTCCCCATTGAAGTCTATTGCTGTTCGCGAAAGTTTGCGCGAACCAAACTTTTGTGGAAGTTAGCGAACCCAGTTCGCGAACCTAAAATCGGAGGTTTGGGCCATCTCTAATGGTAAATAGCAGGGGTGTAACAAGAAATCACTGTGCCCCCCCCTGTGAAACTTTGGATGGGGCCCCCTCCCCCACCTTTTTTGCACAGGTAAACTGAGAACCAATGTTAATCAATTGACTAGTTCTCACTTGTATACGTTTTTCCCATGCAGATAGAAACTGACAGCAGTGAAGCACTGCACGCATTTTCTCTATCAATTACATTAGCTTCTGTGATAAAATGTGCATGTTTTTACACATACAGACACACATGGGGCTTGATTCACAAAGCGGTGCTAACTGTTAGCACGCCTGTGAAAACCCCCTTAGCATGTCTAAACGAGCTTTTCGCGCGCAAAACTTTATGCGCACAAAACTTTATGTGCACAAAACTTTATGCGCGTAAAACCTTACGCGCGCACTGCACAGAGCGCAGGGCGCTCCACGCGAAGTGCCCATTAAAGCCTATAGGACTTAGCGCGCGATACTTAGCGCACGATCTGATTCAGAAATCTGGTGCTAACCTACTTAGCACCCTGGTTAGCACGTCTAAAGACTTTAGACGTGCTAAGTAGGTTAGCACCGCTTTGTGAATCAAGCCCATGGTGTGCAGAAAAAGCATACAGAATCCGCCAGCCTCAGCTTATTACACTCTGTCCATCTCTGATGGAGCAGAACTGGCTCTGCAGACTTCTCCAGCATCACTACAGTGCACAGCACTTGGGGAGGGGTAGAAAGGCTGGGGGCAGAACAGCACTGTACACAAGACCCTGTTGCACACTGAATAGGGACTGTCTACAAGTCTTTGTCTACAAAACTTTGTATGATTCCTTATCATTGGCTGAGCAGATGCAGTCATTAGAACAATTTTGCAGTGAGCATAAAGCTTTCTCTCCATGCCCACTATGGGCATGGAGAGAAAATTATCCTGAGAGACTGACAACTAATGTCAGTCTCTCAGGATAGGGAAAAGAAACTTCTTCCCCTATAGGCCCCCCTGTAGTTTTTGGGCCCCCCTGTGGCTGCATCCCTTGCAGGGTCTATATTACGCCCCTGGTAAATAGCAAGAACCCATATAAATGGGGCAATCTCCCTATGGTATAGCACTTTACTACCTAACCATACAAAAGTATTACAAAAATATATGGAATTGTAAACAGACCTTAACCTACCAGAATTAATACAAGCAACCCAAAAATGACTGAAATACTCATTGGCGTAGCCTGGTGGTGCCTAAAACTAATCACTACCTTTGTGGTGCCTAACCCTAACCACCCCCCTGCTGGTGCCTAACCCTAACCACCCCCCTGCTGGTGCCTAACCCTAACCGCCCCCCAGGTGGTACCTAACCCTAACCACTCCCCCTAGTGGTGCCTACCCTTATCCACTCCCTCTACAGAACCACCCTTTTACACATAGAAATGATAAGATCTTTGACAACGTAGTCTAAACATACAAACAAAATACTATGACAAAAACTATAGCGTTGCAAGCTTCTATAACGATAACATCTTCCAAAAACTTTAATGTTCTAATGTTGTTAACCATATTTATCGGGCGCCCCTTTTTCTGCTTTTTTTGCCGTATTAACCACTTAAGCCCACATGGTTGTTCATTTTTTGCATCTGAGCAACTTTCATCTCCCATTCATTTGCCAATAACTTTATCACTACTTATCACAATGAAATTATCTATACCTTGTTTTTTCTGCCACCATTAAGGCTTTCTTTGGAGGGTACATTTTGCTAATAATTATTTTATTCTAAATCCATTTTAACAGTAAGATTAAGAAAGAAATGGAAAAAAAATCATTATTTCTCAGTTTTTGGCCATTATAGTTTTACATTAATACATGCTACCGTAATTAAAACCCATGTATTTGCCCATTTGTCCCGGTTATTACTCCGTTTAAAATATGTCCCTATCACAATTTTTGGCGCCAATATTTTATTTGGAAATAAAGGTGCATTTTTTCAATTTTCGTCCATCACTATTTACAAGCCTATAATTTAAAAAATTATATTAACATACAGTACTCTCTTGACATGCATGTTTAAAAAGTTCAGACCCTTAGGTAACTATTTATGTTGTTGTTTTTTTAATTGTAATTTTTTTTTTTTTTTAATTAAAAATTTTATTTGGGTAATTTTTGGTGTGGGAAGTAAACAGATAATTTTTAAATGTAATACAATGTATTTATTTATTTATTAAAAAAATACATGTGGGTGTAGTTTACTATTTGGCCACAAGATGTCAAACACAGTCAAAGTCCTGAAAGCGTACGATCACGCTTCCAGGAACTAGACTGAGGACAGGGAACTTTTTTTGCAGAAATACTGCGGTCTCTGATAAGAGACCATCGATTTTTCTGTGGGGGACTTAGATCAGTGAATGGGAATTATATTCCCATATATTGATCGGGGGCTAACGTTGGGCGACGGGAACACGTGCACTGCACACTGATAGGCTTAAGTGGTTCGTCCAGATAGGCTGAAGTGGTTAACGATAATTGCAATAGAGTCTATGGCTGGGCCCTTTTTGTCCACTAGCCAGCGGCAGTGGTGCTCAAATACCCCTTTTTAAAATTCGAGTTTGGTCGGATTCGAATAGTAAATTATTTGAGGTCAGTCGAATATTCGAGTCGAATAATTTTTACTATTCGATTCGACCTCGGACTTCAAGCTCACTATTCGAGCTCATTATTCGAGCTGACTATTCGAATTGGCCTTAAAGGGGAACTGAAGAGAGAGGTATATGGAGACTGTCATGTTTATTTCCTTTTAGACAATACCAGTTGCCTGGCAGCCCTGCTGATCCTCTGCCTCTAATACTATTAGCCATAGCCCCTGAACAAGCATGCAGCAGATCAGGTGTTTCAGTGGTTCAGACTTATAAGTCTGATCTGACAAGACTAGCTGCATGCTTGTTTCTGGTTTTAATCAGATACTACTGCAGAGAAATAGACCAGCAGGTCTGCCAGGCAACTGGTATTGATTAAAAGGAAATAAACATGACAGCATCCATATACCTCTCTCTTCAGTTTCCCTTTAAATAGCTTCCAACACTTGTTTTGAGGGTGAATGATGCAAGAAACATCTTTTTTTCCAAGTAACAACAGCAAGTGATTATGTGGGGATGTTCCTTTAAAAAAAAAAAGGTGAAAAGAGAAGTTGTGTCCAGAATTTTGTTCAGTACTGTATATACTTCTTCTTCTTCTTCTTTATCTTCTATCTTCTTCTTCTTCTATATCTTCTTCTTCTATATCTTCTTCTTCTATATCTTCTTCTATATCTTCTTCTTCTTCTATATTGTCTTCTTCTTCTTCTTCTTCTTCTTCTTCTTCTTCTTCTTCTTCTTCTTCTTCTTCATCTTCTTCTTCATCTTCTTCATCATCATCTTCTTCATCTTCTTCATCATCATCTTCTTCTTCTTCTTCTTCTTCATCTTCTTCTTCTTCATCTTCTTCATCTTCTTCATCTTCTTCTTCTTCATCTTCTTCTGCATCTTCTTCATCTTCTTCATCTTCTTCTTCTTCATCTTCTTCTTCATCTTCTTCATCTTATTCTTCTTCTTCATCTTCTTCTTCTTCTCCTTCTTCTTCTTCTTCTTCATCTTCTTCTTCTTCATCTTCTTCATCTTCTTCTTCATTTTCTTCTTCTTCATCTTCTTCTTCTTCTCCTTCTTCTTCTTCATCTTCTTCTTCTTCATCTTCTTCTTCTTCATCTTCTTCATCTTCTTCTATATCGTCTTCTTCTTCACTTATTTCTCTTTTCAATTTTTTTTTACAGAAATGCAGCTATTTTTGAGCGTAACAAATAGCTGGTGGCGCACGCATGTTGGAAGCGCCATTGTATGTGCTCCCTGGCAGTGGAAACACACAGACAGCAGGAGGTAAATTCAGCAGCAGGAGGAGGAGGATGAGTGTGTGGCAGCAGGCAGTCAATGAGGCAGGCAGCGTGACATAATAGCCCAGGTACCTAGCGGTGATACCAGGGCTGTAAATAAACACAACAGGAGGTCCCAGACAGCGGTCGTGCAGCCCACATCGTGTCCAATACACAACTGGGACAACACAGTTTTCAACCCGGGCACCTCAGAAAAATTAAACCTTTTTTTTTTTTTAATGGTTTTTTGGTTTTGTTTGTACAACCAATTACACAGATATATAGCTATTGTTTGACGTAATAGCTGGTGGCAGAGTGGCAGCAGAATGTAATTCTGCAATTTCTGTGTACCCTGGCAGTGGGAAACACAGACCGACAGCAGCAGCAGCAGCAGGAGGAATGGAGGAGTAATGTGAGCAGCTATTGTTTGACGTAATAGCTGGTGGCAGTGTGGCAGCAGAAGGTAATTCTGTGTACCCTGGCAGTGGGAAACACAGACAGACAGCAGCAGCAGGAGGAATGGAGGAGTAGTGTGAGTGTGGCAGCAGGCAGGCAGCGTGACATAATAGCCCTGGTACCTAGCGGTGATACCAGGGCTGTAAATAAACACAACAGGAGGTCCCAGACAGCGGTCGTGCAGCCCACATCGTGTCCAATACACAACTGGGACAACACAGTTTTCAACCCGGGCACCTCAGAAAAATTAAACCTTTTTTTTTTTTTTTTTTATGGTTTTTTGGTTTTGTTTGTACAACCAATTACACAGATATATAGCTATTGTTTGACGTAATAGCTGGTGGCAGAGTGGCAGCAGAATGTAATTCTGTGTACCCTGGCAGTGGGAAACACAGACTGACAGCAGCAGCAGCAGAAGGAATGGAGGAGTAGTCTGAGTGTGGCAGCAGGCAGGCAGGCAGCGTGACATAATAGCCCTAGTACCTAGCGGTGATACCAGGGCTGTAAATAAACACAACAGGAGGTCCCAGACAGCGGTCGTGCAGCCCACATCGTGTCCAATACACAACTGGGACAACACAGTTTTCAACCCGGGCACCTCAGAAAAATTAAACCTTTTTTTTTTTTTAATGGTTTTTTGGTTTTGTTTGTACAACCAATTACACAGATATATAGCTATTGTTTGACGTAATAGCTGGTGGCAGAGTGGCAGCAGAATGTAATTCTGCAATTTCTGTGTACCCTGGCAGTGGGAAACACAGACCGACAGCAGCAGCAGCAGCAGGAGGAATGGAGGAGTAATGTGAGCAGCTATTGTTTGACGTAATAGCTGGTGGCAGTGTGGCAGCAGAAGGTAATTCTGTGTACCCTGGCAGTGGGAAACACAGACAGACAGCAGCAGCAGGAGGAATGGAGGAGTAGTGTGAGTGTGGCAGCAGGCAGGCAGCGTGACATAATAGCCCTAGTACCTAGCGGAGATACCAGGGCTGTAAATAAACACAACAGGAGGTCCCAGACAGCGGTCGTGCAGCCCACATCATGTCCAATACACAACTGGGACAACACAGTTTTCAACCCGGGCGCCTCAGAAAAATTAAACCTTTTTTTTTTTTTATGGTTTTTTGGTTTTGTTTGTACAACCAATTACACAGATATATAGCTATTGTTTGACGTAATAGCTGGTGGCAGAGTGGCAGCAGAATGTAATTATGTGTACCCTGGCAGTGGGAAACACAGACCGACAGCAGCAGCAGCAGCAGAAGGAATGGAGGAGTAGTCTGAGTGTGGCAGCAGGCAGGCAGCGTGACATAATAGCCCTGGTACCTAGCGGTGATACCAGGGCTGTAAATAAACACAACAGGAGGTCCCAGACAGCGGTCGTGCAGCCCACATCGTGTCCAATACACAACTGGGACAACACAGTTTTCAACCCGGGCACCTCAGAAAAATTAAACCTTTTTTTTTTTTAATGGTTTTTTGGTTTTGTTTGTACAACCAATTACACAGATATATAGCTATTGTTTGACGTAATAGCTGGTGGCAGAGTGGCAGCAGAATGTAATTCTGCAATTTCTGTGTACCCTGGCAGTGGGAAACACAGACCGACAGCAGCAGCAGCAGCAGCAGGAGGAATGGAGGAGTAATGTGAGCAGCTATTGTTTGACGTAATAGCTGGTGGCAGTGTGGCAGCAGAAGGTAATTCTGTGTACCCTGGCAGTGGGAAACACAGACAGACAGCAGCAGCAGGAGGAATGGAGGAGTAGTGTGAGTGTGGCAGCAGGCAGGCAGCGTGACATAATAGCCCTAGTACCTAGCGGTGATACCAGGGCTGTAAATAAACACAACAGGAGGTCCCAGACAGCGGTCGTGCAGCCCACATCGTGTCTAATACACAACTGGGACAACACAGTTTTCAACCCGGGCACCTCAGAAAAATTAAACCTTTTTTTTTTTTTATGGTTTTTTGGTTTTGTTTGTACAACCAATTACACAGATATATAGCTATTGTTTGACGTAATAGCTGGTGGCAGTGTGGCAGCAGAAGGTAATTCTGTGTACCCTGGCAGTGGGAAACACAGACAGACAGCAGCAGCAGGAGGAATGGAGGAGTAGTGTGAGTGTGGCAGCAGGCAGGCAGCGTGACATAATAGCCCTAGTACCTAGCGGTGATACCAGGGCTGTAAATAAACACAACAGGAGGTCCCAGACAGCGGTCGTGCAGCCCACATCGTGTCCAATACACAACTGGGACAACACAGTTTTCAACCCGGGCACCTCAGAAAAATTAAACCTTTTTTTTTTTTTATGGTTTTTTGGTTTTGTTTGTACAACCAATTACACAGATATATAGCTATTGTTTGACGTAATAGCTGGTGGCAGAGTGGCAGCAGAATGTAATTCTGCAATTTCTGTGTACCCTGGCAGTGGGAAACACAGACCGACAGCAGCAGCAGCAGCAGCAGGAGGAATGGAGGAGTAATGTGAGCAGCTATTGTTTGACGTAATAGCTGGTGGCAGTGTGGCAGCAGAAGGTAATTCTGTGTACCCTGGCAGTGGGAAACACAGACAGACAGCAGCAGCAGGAGGAATGGAGGAGTAGTGTGAGTGTGGCAGCAGGCAGGCAGCGTGACATAATAGCCCTAGTACCTAGCAGTGATACCAGGGCTGTAAATAAACACAACAGGAGGTCCCAGACAGCGGTCGTGCAGCCCACATCGTGTCTAATACACAACTGGGACAACACAGTTTTCAACCCGGGCACCTCAGAAAAATTAAACCTTTTTTTTTTTTTATGGTTTTTTGGTTTTGTTTGTACAACCAATTACACAGATATATAGCTATTGTTTGACGTAATAGCTGGTGGCAGTGTGGCAGCAGAAGGTAATTCTGTGTACCCTGGCAGTGGGAAACACAGACAGACAGCAGCAGCAGGAGGAATGGAGGAGTAGTGTGAGTGTGGCAGCAGGCAGGCAGCGTGACATAATAGCCCTGGTACCTAGCGGTGATACCAGGGCTGTAAATAAACACAACAGGAGGTCCCAGACAGCGGTCGTGCAGCCCACATCGTGTCCAATACACAACTGGGACAACACAGTTTTCAACCCGGGCACCTCAGAAAAAATTAAACCTTTTTTTTTTTTTATGGTTTTTTGGTTTTGTTTGTACAACCAATTACACAGATATATAGCTATTGTTTGACGTAATAGCTGGTGGCAGAGTGGCAGCAGAATGTAATTCTGTGTACCCTGGCAGTGGGAAACACAGACCGACAGCAGCAGCAGCAGAAGGAATGGAGGAGTAGTCTGAGTGTGGCAGCAGGCAGGCAGCGTGACATAATAGCCCTGGTACCTAGCGGTGATACCAGGGCTGTAAATAAACACAACAGGAGGTCCCAGACAGCGGTCGTGCAGCCCACATCGTGTCCAATACACAACTGGGACAACACAGTTTTCAACCCGGGCACCTCAGAAAAATTAAACCTTTTTTTTTTTTTTTAATGGTTTTTTGGTTTTGTTTGTACAACCAATTACACAGATATATAGCTATTGTTTGACGTAATAGCTGGTGGCAGAGTGGCAGCAGAATGTAATTCTGCAATTTCTGTGTACCCTGGCAGTGGGAAACACAGACCGACAGCAGCAGCAGCAGCAGGAGGAATGGAGGAGTAATGTGAGCAGCTATTGTTTGACGTAATAGCTGGTGGCAGTGTGGCAGCAGAAGGTAATTCTGTGTACCCTGGCAGTGGGAAACACAGACAGACAGCAGCAGCAGGAGGAATGGAGGAGTAGTGTGAGTGTGGCAGCAGGCAGGCAGCGTGACATAATAGCCCTAGTACCTAGCGGTGATACCAGGGCTGTAAATAAACACAACAGGAGGTCCCAGACAGCGGTCGTGCAGCCCACATCGTGTCCAATACACAACTGGGACAACACAGTTTTCAACCCGGGACCTCAGAAAAATTAAACTTTTTTTTTTTTTTTTATGGTTTTTTGGTTTTGTTTGTACAACCAATTACACAGATATATAGCTATTGTTTGACGTAATAGCTGGTGGCAGAGTGGCAGCAGAATGTAATTCTGTGTACCCTGGCAGTGGGAAACACAGACCGACAGCAGCAGCAGCAGAAGGAATGGAGGAGTAGTCTGAGTGTGGCAGCAGGCAGGCAGCGTGACATAATAGCCCTGGTACCTAGCGGTGATACCAGGGCTGTAAATAAACACAACAGGAGGTCCCAGACAGCGGTCGTGCAGCCCACATCGTGTCCAATACACAACTGGGACAACACAGTTTTCAACCCGGGCACCTCAGAAAAATTAAACCTTTTTTTTTTTTTTTAATGGTTTTTTGGTTTTGTTTGTACAACCAATTACACAGATATATAGCTATTGTTTGATGTAATAGCTGGTGGCAGAGTGGCAGCAGAATGTAATTCTGTGTACCCTGGCAGTGGGAAACACAGACAGACAGCAGAAGGGCAGTACACAGCAGCCCACTGTAGGTGTAAAATGTGTGGCTGCAGGCGACGTAATAGTCAAACTGAACCAGGCTGGCTTAGTGAGCAGGAGCCAGGAGGTGGTAAAGGGTGGTAAGGCACATTAACGATGGTTCTTAGCCAGTTCATGTCCCCCTCTCGCCGACAACAGGGGCCAGGAACTGGCCTTCCACCCACGCCTGGTTCATCTTGAGAAACGTCAGTCTGTCCACAGACTTGTGAGACAGACGTGAGCGTTTCTCGGTGACCACGCCACCAGCTGCACTGAAGCAGCGCTCGGACAGCACGCTGGAAGGGGGGCAGGACAGCACTTCCAGGGCGTACTGCGCCAGCTCGCTCCAGATCTCCAGGCGCTTGACCCAATACTCCATGGGATCAACAGGGGCATCGCTGTCAAGCCCGCTGTAGGACCCCATGTAGTCAGCCACCATGCGGGTCAGGCGCTGGCTGTGACCGGAGGAGGATGCTGCTGCATCATGCACCTCCTCTCTAGTCACTGCTGCCGGAGCCTCTACAGTCCTGTAGAGCTCGTGGCTGAGAGACAGCAGGTCTGTGGGGCGCTTGCTGCTGGATGCAGGCACCTGCTGCTGCCTCTGTGCTGGCTGCTGGACAGTGGGGGTGGAAGGCTGGGGGAAGGCTTCCTCCAAGCGCTCAACAAGGGCCTGCTGCAAGCTCCTTATTTGTTGTGCTGGGTCTCCTCCTGCAGGCGGCAGGAACTGGCTCAACTTCCCCTTGAGGCGTGGGTCCAACATCATGCTGATCCAGATGTCCTCCCTCTGCTTCATCTGGATCACCCTGGGGTCCTTGCGCAGGCACGCCAGCATGTGCGCTGCCATTGGGAAGAGGCGGGCTACGTGTGCTGGCACATCGACGGCAGTGCTGTCCTCCTCATCCTCCTCCTCTGCCGCCTCATCCTCTCTCCACCCCCGCACGAACTCAGCTGCGCTGTGCTGATCCCCCTCATCAGCAGCAAGGTCAGGGACCTCCACCAAGTCCTCCTCCTCCTCCCCCTCAGAGGTGGACTGTGCAGCTGCTTGCCGCTCCTGCTGGTCCAAGGCTGCCGCTCCCTGTTCCAGCAAAGCATTGAGGGCCCTGTTCAGCAGACAAACCAGGGGCACCCACTCGCAGACCATAGCATGGTCCCTGCTCACCATGTTAGTGGCCTGCAGAAAGGGAGCCAGCACTAAGCACACCTGCTGCATGTGCCTCCAGTCATCATCGGGGACGATGGACGGGATGTTGCTGGTCTTGTCCCTTCTCCGAGCGGCGGAAACAGTGGCCAGGGCAAGGTACTGGTTGACAGCGTGCTTCTGTTCAACCAGACGCTCCAACATCGCCAGGGTGGAGTTCCAGCGAGTCGGAACGTCAAGGATCAGCCGATGGCGTGGCAGCTCCAGCTCCTTTTGCACGTCTTCCAGGCTCGCACAGGCTGCAGCCGAGCGCCGGAAGTGACGCACAACGTTCCTTGCCGTTTCCAGCAGTTCGCCCATCCCCTGGTAGGTGCGCAAGAACTTTTGCACCACCAGGTTCAGCACGTGGGCAAGACAGGGGATGTGGGTCAGGTTTCCCCTGTCTATTGCGGCAACCAGATTGGCCCCATTGTCGGCCACCACCTCTCCGACTCTGAGGCCTCTGGGGGTCAGCCAAATCCTCTCCTGCTCCTGGAGTTTGGCCAACACATGGGTTGCCGTCAGCTTGGTCTTCCCAAGGCTGACCAAGTGCAGCAGCGCTTGGCAGTGGCGGGCCTTCACGCTGCTGCTGAGGCGGGGGGTTTGGCCAGGTGTGCCGGAGGATGGCAGAGGATCGGAGGAACCTGCTGCAGTTCCCCTGACCCTGCGGGGGGGCACCACCCACTGTGTTGCTGCTGCTGTGCCCGCTGCTGCTCTCCCATCCTCACCCCCTTCCACCAAGCTGACCCAGTGGACACTGAAGGACAGGTAGCGGCCTGTCCCGAAGCGGCTGCTCCAGGAGTCCATGGTGACGTGGACCCTTTCACCAACCGCGTGCTCCAGCCCTCGCTCCACATTGGCCATCACAAAGCGGTGCAGTGCAGGAATGGCCTTGCGGGCGAAGAAGTGTCTGCTGTGGAGCTGCCAGTCTGGGGCTGCGCAAGCAAGCAGCGCACGCATGTCGCTCCCCTCCTGCACAAGCGTGTACGGCAGGAGTTGGGAGCACATGGCCCGTGCCAGCAAGCCGTTCAGCTGCCGCACGCGACGGCTGCTGGGAGGCAGAGCCCTAACCACCCCCTGGAAGGACTCGCTCAAAAGGCTCTGGCGTGGCCTTTTGCTGGCACGGGAATCAGCAGACACAGCAGAGGAGGCCACTGAGGACTGGCTGCCAGAACAGGCCTCAGTGTCGGCGGCAGGAGTTGCAGAGGGGGGAGGAGCAGTGCGTTTCCGCACTCCTGCTGGTGCTGCTGGAGGAGCAGGAGGGCGGGTGGCTGCTGTTGCTGCTGCTGCTGCTGCTGAAGGCTGTGCAGTGATGGGTGTGGTGCCACTGCCAGCACCAGATGCCTTCAGCCTCTGGAACTCCTCATGCTGGTGGAAATGTTTCGCAGCAAGGTGGTTGATGAGTGAGCTGGTGCTGAACTTTAAGGGGTCTGCACCTCTGCTCAACTTCCGCTGACAGTGGTTGCAAGTGGCGTACTTGCTGTACACTGTGGGCATGGTGAAAAAATGCCAGATTGGTGACAAAAACGACCTCCTACGGCATGGAACCGCTGCTGCCTGTCTCCCTGTGGTGGTTGGGGGGGGGGGGGCTTGGGTGCGGCTGGTGGTGGTACTGGCAGATGCTGCTGCTGCTGCTGCTGAGCCTGAGACACCAGCAGGCTGGGGGACCTGCCTACTGCTGCCAATGCTTGCAATGATGCGCCTCCTTGCAAGGCCCACAAGCGCATCCTCCTCCTCCTCCTCAGAGCTGCTGATGACGACATCCCCTGGAGTTGGTGGCACCCAGTCTCTATCTGTCACCGTGTCATCATCATCCTCCCCCTCCTGAAACATGTCCTGCTGGGATGATGACCCCCCAAACTCCTCTCCTGATGCATGGATGGGCTGCTTGACTGTCGCCACAGTCTTGCTGTCCAATCCCTCATCCCCCAAAGTGCCCATCAGCATCTCCTCCTCAAGATCGCCAACAACAGCAGACAATTTACTCATGATGCCTGGGGTCAAAAGACTGCTGAATGACAGGTCGGCGAGTGACGGTGAACTGGCCTCCTCCCCAGGCCCTGCTGGGCGGCTGCTGCGAACAGGGGTGGTGGTGGTGGTGGTGGTGAGGGTGGAGGCCTCGGATGCAGAGCTGATGGCGGGCTGCTCATCCTCCGTCATCAGTTGCACCACAGTGTCTGCATCCTTTTCCTCAATGGGACGTTTCCGACCTGGCGGAGGAAAATCGGAGCAGGTGCTACACGCTGCTGCTGCTGCTGTGTCTCTGCAGCGTGAGTTGCAGATGCTCCTGCTGGGCGGCGCCCAAGGCGTCCACGGCCAGTGGCTATGGGAGGAATGTTAGCCACTGACGCTGCTGCTGCGGAACTGTGCATGGTGGCGCAGCCGCGCCCGCGGCTTGCCACAATGCTGCTCCCTCTCCTCCTGATTCCCTTGCTGCCCTTCCCCTTGCCCAAACCGCGCTGGCTGCCACTTCCAGACATCTTCGATGTTTTGGGCGTAAACACAAAAGTTTTTGAAAAGGGCGGGTGAAAAGTGGGGTACTTTAATGGAGTGGGTTGGTGGGTGAGGTGACTGAGTGAGTGTCCCGACTCCCTAGTACAGTAAGTAAGTAGTAACAGTCAGGAAGTACAACTAGCAGTTACAATAATCAGTAGTAATCACAAGGAAATAGAGTGTGTGTACACTACAGACAGTGAGTGCACGCACGCGCAAACACGCGCAGGAGCTGGCCTATGAACAGAGAGTGAGTGAGTGTCCCTAGTACAGTAAGTAAGTAGTAACAGTCAGGAAGTACAACTAGAAGTTACAATAATCAGTAGTAATCACAAGGAAATAGAGTGTGTGTACACTACAGACAGTGAGTGCACGCACGTGCACACACGTGCAGGAGCTAGCCTATGAACAGTGACTGAGTGAGTGTCCCTACTACAGTAAGTAAGTAGTAACTGTCAGGAAGTAGAATTTACAATAATCAATCAGTAATCAGAAGGAAATAGAGTGTGTGTACAGTACACAGACAGTGAGTGCACACACACACGCAGGAGCTAGTAGCCTATGAACAGTGACAGTGAGTGTCCTAGTACAGTTACAGTATATAACTATTCAGAAGGAAATAGAGTGTGTGTACTACACAGACAGTGAGTGCAAGCACACGCAGGAGCTAGCCTATGAACAGTGACAGTCAGTGAGTGTCCTAGTATAGTTACAGTATATAACTATTCAGAAGGAAATAGAGTGTGTGTACTACACAGACAGTGAGTGCAAGCACACGCAGGAGCTAGCCTATGAACAGTGACAGTCAGTGAGTGTCCTAATACAGTTACAGTATATAACTATTCAGAAGGAAATAGAGTGTGTGTACACAGACAGTGAGTGCAAGCACACGCAGGAGCTAGCCTATGAACAGTGACAGTCAGTGAGTGTCCTAGTACAGTTACAGTATATAACTATTCAGAAGGAAATAGAGTGTGTGTACTACACAGACAGTGAGTGCAAGCACACGCAGGAGCTAGCCTATGAACCGTGACAGTCAGTGAGTGTCCTAGTACAGTTACAGTATATAACTATTCAGAAGGAAATAGAGTGTGTGTACTACACAGACAGTGAGTGCACACACACACGCAGGAGCTAGTAGCCTATGAACAGTGACAGTCAGTGAGTGTCCTAGTACAGTTACAGTATATAACTATTCAGAAGGAAATAGAGTGTGTGTACACAGACAGTGAGTGCAAGCACACGCAGGAGCTAGCCTATGAACAGTGACAGTCAGTGAGTGTCCTAGTACAGTTACAGTATATAACTATTCAGAAGGAAATAGAGTGTGTGTACACAGACAGTGAGTGCAAGCACACGCAGGAGCTAGCCTATGAACAGTGACAGTCAGTGAGTGTCCTAGTACAGTTACAGTATATAACTATTCAGAAGGAAATAGAGTGTGTGTACACAGACAGTGAGTGCAAGCACACACAGGAGCTAGCCTATGAACAGTGACAGTCAGTGAGTGTCCTAGTACAGTTACAGTATATAACTATTCAGAAGGAAATAGAGTGTGTGTACTACACAGACAGTGAGTGCAAGCACACGCAGGAGCTAGCCTATGAACAGTGACAGTCAGTAAGTGTCCTAGTACAGTTACAGTATATAACTATTCAGAAGGAAATAGAGTGTGTGTACTACACAGACAGTGAGTGCAAGCACACGCAGGAGCTAGCCTATGAACAGTGACAGTCAGTGAGTGTCCTAGTACAGTTACAGTATATAACTATTCAGAAGGAAATAGAGTGTGTGTACTACACAGACAGTGAGTGCAAGCACACGCAGGAGCTAGCCTATGAACAGTGACAGTCAGTGAGTGTCCTAATACAGTTACAGTATATAACTATTCAGAAGGAAATAGAGTGTGTGTACACAGACAGTGAGTGCAAGCACACGCAGGAGCTAGCCTATGAACAGTGACAGTCAGTGAGTGTCCTAGTACAGTTACAGTATATAACTATTCAGAAGGAAATAGAGTGTGTGTACTACACAGACAGTGAGTGCAAGCACACGCAGGAGCTAGCCTATGAACCGTGACAGTCAGTGAGTGTCCTAGTACAGTTACAGTATATAACTATTCAGAAGGAAATAGAGTGTGTGTACTACACAGACAGTGAGTGCACACACACACGCAGGAGCTAGTAGCCTATGAACAGTGACAGTCAGTGAGTGTCCTAGTACAGTTACAGTATATAACTATTCAGAAGGAAATAGAGTGTGTGTACACAGACAGTGAGTGCAAGCACACGCAGGAGCTAGCCTATGAACAGTGACAGTCAGTGAGTGTCCTAGTACAGTTACAGTATATAACTATTCAGAAGGAAATAGAGTGTGTGTACACAGACAGTGAGTGCAAGCACACGCAGGAGCTAGCCTATGAACAGTGACAGTCAGTGAGTGTCCTAGTACAGTTACAGTATATAACTATTCAGAAGGAAATAGAGTGTGTGTACACAGACAGTGAGTGCACACACACACGCAGGAGCTAGTAGCCTATGAACAGTGACAGTCAGTGAGTGTCCTAGTACAGTTACAGTATATAACTATTCAGAAGGAAATAGAGTGTGTGTACTACACAGACAGTGAGTGCAAGCACACGCAGGAGCTAGCCTATGAACAGTGACAGTCAGTGAGTGTCCTAGTACAGTTACAGTATATAACTATTCAGAAGGAAATAGAGTGTGTGTACACAGACAGTGAGTGCAAGCACACGCAGGAGCTAGCCTATGAACAGTGACAGTCAGTGAGTGTCCTAGTACAGTTACAGTATATAACTACAATACAAAATACAATCACTAAGAGGACAGCTGCCCACACAGGCAAGGCCCTGAGGCCTAAAGCTGTAAGCCTGCAGCAGCTGTCTGAGTCTCTCTCTATGTAACACAAAAGCTACTAACTAAAATACAATGTCTATCTAACTAACAACAATATAGGTGTGTATAGGAGGTGTATGTGAGCAAAAACGCTAGGTAAATGACCACAATAGAGCTCTTGCTAAGCCAAAGCACAAAGGAGCAACTCTCTCTCTATGCAAGTCTCAGGCAAGGACGGAGAAACGGAACATGTAGGGTTGCCAGGTCGGCTGATGGAGAAAACCGGACAGGGGGTGGAGTTAGGGGTGGAGTTAGGGGCGGAGTCAGAAGCGCACTTTTATGTAGAGTGGGGCTAAGCAATGGGCTTTTTTTTAAAAAAAATTTATAGTATTTATATCGCACTGACATCTTCTGCAGCACATTACAGAGTACATAGCCATGTCACTAACTGTCCTCACCAGTAGTACTGGTCCAGTGCACATAAGAGACAGTTTTTCACCAGTAACTGCACATAAGAGACAGCTTTTCACCAGTAAATGCACATTATAAGAGACACCTTTTCGCCAGTAAATGCACATAATAAGAGACAGCTTTTCCCCAGTAAATGCACAAGAGACAGCTTTTCACCAGTAAATGCACATAATAAGACACAGCTTTTCACCAGTAAATGCACATAATAAGAGACAGCTTTTCACCAGTAAATGCACAAAAGAGACAGCTTTTCACCACTAAATGCACATAATGACAAACAGCCAGTGTTCCCAGTATATGTAGCCAGGGATATATGTGCCCAGTATATGTAGCCAGGGGGTATATATGTCCCAGTATATGTAGGCAGGGGTGTAAATGTCCCAGTATATGTAGCCAGGGGGTATATGTGCCCAGAATAGGTAGCCAGGGGGTATATGTGCCCAGAATAGGTAGCCAGGAGCTATATGTGCCCAGAATAGGTAGCCAGGGGCTATATGTGCCCAGAATAGGTAGCCAGGGGCTATATGTGCCCAGAATAGGTAGCCAGGGGCTATATGTGCCCAGAATAGGTAGCCAGGGGCTATATGTGCCCGGAATAGGTAGCCAGGGGCTATATGTGCCCAGAATAGGTAGCCAGGGGCTATATGTGCCCAGAATAGGTAGCCAGGGGCTATATGTGCCCAGAATAGGTAGCCAGGGGCTATATGTGCCCAGAATAGGTAGCCAGGGGCTATATGTGCCCAGAATAGGTAGCCAGGGGCTATATGTGCCCAGAATAGGTAGCCAGGGGCTATATGTGCCCAGAATAGGTAGCCAGGGGCTATATGTGCCCAGAATAGGTAGCCAGGGGCTATATGTGCCCAGAATAGGTAGCCAGGGGCTATATGTGCCCGGAATAGGTAGCCAGGGGGTATATGTGCCCGGAATAGGTAGCCAGGGGCTATATGTGCCCAGAATAGGTAGCCAGGGGCTATATGTGCCCAGAATAGGTAGCCAGGGGCTATATGTGCCCAGAATAGGTAGCCAGGGGCTATATGTGCCAAGAGAATAGGTAGCCAGGGGCTATATGTGCCCAGAATAGGTAGCCAGGGGCTATATGTGCCCAGAGAATAGGTAGCCAGGGGCTATTTGTGCCCAGAATAGGTAGCCAGGGGGTATATGTGCCCGGAATAGGTAGCCAGGGGCTATATGTGCCCAGAATAGGTAGCCAGGTGCCCCCCGCCCCCCCCCCCCGCAGGAGGAGAACAGTGCAGAGAGAGAGCTGGGAGCAGCGGTGGAGAAGGGGGGCAATCTCCCCCCCCCTTGCCTTCCCTTACCTTAGGGTGCTGTCTCTCTCCCCTGCTGTCTCCTCCATCATGTGCAGCAGGCTGGCGGGTGGCGGGCGGAACTTACCTCGGTCGCAGGCGCCGGAAGTTCGGGTCCCGCAGCCGCTGAGAGAGATTTGACTCAAAAAAGATCCGGATCAAAGATCCGAAACATTCATGAGCCGGACAACACTATTCAGACTGATAGTGTTGTCCGGCTCATGAATGATTCGGATCTTTGATCCGGATCTTTTTTGAGTCAAATCTCTCTCAGCGGCTGCGGGACCCGAACTTCCGGCGCTGGAGCGACACAGAGGTAAGTTCCGCCCGCAGCCACCCGCCAGCTTGCACTTCATATTGGAGGAGACAGCGGGGGAGAGAGAGCACCCTAAGGTGAGGGAAGGGGGGGGAGATTGCCCCCCTTCTCCACCGCTGCTCCCAGCTCTCTCTCTGCTGCGCTGTTCTCCTCCTGCGCTGCGGGGGGCGCTAAAACCGGACAACTTAATTGTCCGGTTTAGCATGTTTTTTTACACCGGACACAGGGGCCAAAAACCGGACTGTCCGGTGTAAAACCGGACACCTGGCAACCCTAGGAACATGGCGGCCGCTATTTATAGGGTAGGGGCTGGCCAGGGTCCCCCTCTGTGATTGGCTGCCGTCAGAGGGCCTGGGAGCCCTCTGATTGGCTCTAAGGACATCAATCTGGGCTATGACGCTATTCGAGCTCTGTATTTGAGCTCGAATAGCGCCGTTTGCTCGAATAGCTCGAATAGTGAATGGGCTATTCGCGTTTACTCGAATAGCCCATTCGAATAGCTGCAGCTATTCGGAGCTCGAATACCGAGCTACTCGAATATTCGAGCTCTGCTGACTGGCCAGCGGCGTCCTTTTTTTCTGCTACCCATTATCTCCACTACTTTACAAGTTGGAGGTTGTAAACAAGAATTTAAAACCTCTGGTTTGTCACCTTCTAGTGTCAACACTGTATTTAATAACTTCAATAATCAACAGAAGATATCTCTATTGACTGAGTACTGGCTATTGCCAGTAACAATATGCACCTAGAAAAAAAATTAAGAGGGAAAGCTCTACACCCGAATGACTCATTTGCTTATGCTCATACTTTACTTAAAAATCTACAATAGAATTATATATACTAGTAGTACTACCAAAGAATTGATGACTCCTTAAAAAAAACACAAGTGGAGCCTAATATAGTCAAAAAGTTCATATGCTACCGTGTTTACCTGAAAATAAGACACTGTCTTATATTAATTTTTGCTCCAAAAGATGTGCTAGGGCTTATTTTCAGAGGGTATCTTATTTTTGGGGAAACCACTAGTAGTTTTCCTTTACAAACTGTATATACTGCATGCCATGCTGCAGCACAAGCAGCATACATAGAACTTGTGGTTTGCAGAAATTGGCTCTCACTTCCTAGAAACTGATTCTGCTGCTCATGTGGTGAAGAGTCTATTTCTTGCAGGCAGAGAACTCTGTCAGGCTCCCCAGAGCTATGATAGGATAAGCTGCGTGTCCCCGGTAGAGATGTCGCGAACCTCCGATTTTCGGTTCGCAAACCCTCGAAGGTTCGGTTCGCGTAAAAGTTCGCGAACCGCAATAGACTTCAATGGGGAGGCGAACTTTGAAAAATAGAAAAAATTATGCTGGCCACAAAAGTGATGGAAAAGATGTTTCAAGGGGTCTAACACCTGGAGGGGGGCATGGCGGAGTGGGATACATGCCCAAAGTCCCGGGGAAAAATCTGGATTTGACGCAAAGCAGCGTTTTAAGGGCAGAAATCACATTGAATGCTAAATTGCAGGCTCAAAGTGCTTTCAAACATCTTGCATGTGTATACATCAATCAGGGAGTGTAATTAGAGTTCTGCTTCACACTGACACACCAAACTCGCTGTGTAACGCACCGCAAACAGCTGTTTGCGTAGTGACGGCCGTGCTGGACTGGTGCGCACTGTGGCCAGAGTGTAGGCCGTGGCGTTTTTCAAGCCCATATGGTCGCCGGGCTGTGGTAGCTCAATGATAGAACAACAGTGACTGTCCAGCCAAATTTGGTCTGACCACAACAAAGCAACGACCTTATTATCTTTTGTGTGCCACCCCCACCCGAGACACTCAAATAGCCGGTGGTCATTGCTTCATTGTGATACGCAAGCCCCTTCACCGCGGCAAGGTAATGATCATGAAGGGGGATGGGCACATGTACATGCCTTTTGTTTATTTGTTGCAGCCGCCCGCAGTGCAGCCAGAAAAATTAGGCAGGCATGCACACGCACCAGAAAATTAGTGTAGCGGCCGCTGCTAGCAGCGGCCTTAAAAATTCAGGAATCCGCCTAGAGTCCTGGACCCTGTTGGTGGTGGCGGAGAAGGCAAGCGGCCTGCAGGCAGAGATGCTGTGTGTGGGGACTGACTTAGTCTTCGGTCGTGCAGTAGCCCTCCGGGATCCATTCCTCATTCATTTTGATAAAGGTCAGGTACTGAACACTGTCGTGACTTAGGCGACTTCTCTTCTTAGTAACTATGCCTCCAGCTGCACTGAAGGTCCTTTCTGACAGGATGCTTGCAGCAGGGCTAGAGAGAAGTTGTATGGCAAATTGGGACAGCTCTGGCCACAGGTCAAGCCTGCGCAACCAGTAGTCCAAGGGCTCATCGTCGCTTTTCGCAGTGTCTACATCCACACTCAAGGCCAGGTAGTCGGCTACCTGCCGGTCCAGGTGTTGGTGGAGGGTGGATCCGGAAGGACTATGGCGAGGAGTTGGACTAAAGAATGTCCGCATGTCCGACATCACCATGAGATCGCTGTAGCGTCCTGTCCTTGCCTGCGTGGACTTGGGAGGAGGAGGGTTACTGCCAGTGGTACCTTGATTGCGTTGTGCAGCCACATCACCCTTAAACACAATGTAAAGCATCATCGACAGCTTATTCTGCAAGTGCTGCATCATTTCCGCCTTCTGTTGAGTTCGTAGCAGGTCCGCCACTTTGTGCCTGTACCGAGGGTCTAGTAGCGTAGCCACCCAGTACAGGTTTGTCCATTTTGTCCATCTCGGGGGGATGCTAGGTATATGCAGTGAGCTGGGTTCACTCAACACAACAGGTAGTTAGATGCAGTGAGCTGGGTTCACTGAACAGTAAAGGTACTTAGATGCAGTGAGCTGGGTTCACTGAACACAACAGGTAGTAAGATGCAGTGAGCTGGGTTTACTGAACAGTAAAGGTACTTAGATGCAGTGAGGTGGGTTCACTCAACACAACAGGTAGTTAGATGCAGTGAGCTGGGTTCACTGAACAGTAAAGGTACTTAGATGCAGTGAGCTGGGTTCACTGAACACAACAGGTAGTAAGATGCAGTGAGCTGGGTTTACTGAACAGTAAAGGTACTTAGATGCAGGGAGGTGGGTTCACTCAACACAACAGGTAGTTAGATGCAGTGAGCTGGGTTCACTGAACAGTAAAGGTACTTAGATGCAGTGAGGTGGGTTCACTGAACAGTAAAGGTACTTAGGTGCAGTGAGGTGGGTTCACTCAACACAACAGGTAGTTAGATGCAGTGAGCTGGGTTCACTAAACAGTAAAGGTACTTAGATGCAGTGAGGTGGGTTCACTCAACACAACAGATAGTTAGATGCAGTGAGCTGGGTTCACTGAACAGTAAAGGTACTTAGATGCAGTGAGGTGGGTTCACTCAACACAACAGGTAGTTAGATGCAGTGAGCTGGGTTCACTGAACAGTAAAGGTACTTAGATGCAGTGAGCTGGGTTCACTGAACACAACAGGTAGTAAGATGCAGTGAGCTGGGTTTACTGAACAGTAAAGGTACTTAGATGCAGTGAGGCGGGTTCACTCAACACAACAGGTAGTTAGATGCAGTGAGCTGGGTTCACTGAACAGTAAAGGTACTTAGATGCAGTGAGGTGGGTTTACTCAACACATCAGGTAGTTAGATGCAGTGAGGTGGGTTCACTGAACAGTAAAGGTACTTAGATGCAGTGAGGTGGGTTCACTCAACACAACAGGTAATTAGATGCAGTGAGCTGGGTTCACTGAACAGTAAAGGTACTTAGACGCAGTGAGGTGGGTTCACTTAACACAACAGGTAGTTAGATGCAGTGAGCTGTGTTCACCGAACAGTAAAGGTACTTAGATGCAGTGAGGTGGGTTCACTGAACAGTAAAGGTACTTAGATGCAGTGAGGTGGGTTCACTCAACACAACAGGTAGTTAGATGCAGTGAGCTGGGTTCACTGAACAGTAAAGGTACTTAGATGCAGTGAGGTGGGTTCACTCAACACAACAGGTAGTTAGATGCAGTGAGGTGGGTTCACTGAACAGTAAAGGTACTTAGATGCAGGAAGGTGGGTTCACTCAACACAACAGGTACACGTAGTTAGATGCAGTGAGCTGGGTTCACTGAACAGTTAAGGTACTTAGATGCAGTGAGGTGGGTTCACTCAACACAACAGGTAGTTAGATGCAGTGAGCTGGGTTCACTGAACAGTAAAGGTACTTAGATGCAGTGAGGTGGGTTCACTGAACAGTAAAGGTACTTAGATGCAGTGAGGTGGGTTCACTCAACACAACAGGTAGTTAGATGCAGTGAGCTGGGTTCACTAAACAGTAAAGGTACTTAGATGCAGTGAGGTGGGTTCACTCAACACAACAGATAGTTAGATGCAGTGAGCTGGGTTCACTGAACAGTAAAGGTACTTAGATGCAGTGAGGTGGGTTCACTCAACACAACAGGTAGTTAGATGCAGTGAGCTGGGTTCACTCAACACAAAGCTAGGTATTTGCAGTGATGAGGTGGGTTAAGTAAACACAACAGGTACTGGGTATATGCAGTACAGGGTAGTACAATGTGCAGCTCCCTGTCACACACACAGGTAGTCACTGAATGTGCTGGGCTGCTGGCAGTGGCACACACACTATCAATTAGCAAGGCTGTGCATGCAACAAAAGTGTCAGTTTGACACACAGAAAAAAAAAGTACAGGATGAGCTCTAAAAAGAGCTGTTGAGGGGTGCTATAAAAGCAATAATAATCAGCCAGGAGCAAGCTAAGCAGCCAAGAACCTAACTAATCTGTCCCTAGAAGAACAAGTCTGCAGCAGCTGTCCCTAGTCTGTGACTAGTCTGTCTCTAGCAGGCACGCGCAGCCTGCCTTATATAGGGGGGGGGCTCCAGGGCTTAGTGTAGCCTGAATGGCTACAATGTGCCTGCTGACTGTGATGCAGAGGGTCAAAGTTGACCCTCATAGTGCATTATGGGGCGAATCGAACTTCCGCAAAAGTTCGCCTGCTACAGGCGAACGTGAACCCCCCAAAGTTCTCCTGGAACTGTTCGCAGGCGAACCGTTCGCAACATCTCTAGTCCTGGGAAGAGGTGAAGTGCTGCTAATGCTTATCAGGACAGGTAAGAAGGGCTGGCTCCAACAAAAACACAAATTGCCTGACACATATACAGGACTGTAGAACTCACATTATACTGCTGCTCTCCTGTATCCAGGCTTTGTATTGAGCGTGACTTGCTGGTGTCATGTGGGTTACTGCTAGGGCTTATATTCGGGGGAGGTCTTATATTTCAAGCATGCTAGGAATTGCTGCTAGGTCTTATTCTCAGGGGATGTCTTACTTTAGGGGAAACACGGTAGGTACACACCATACAATTTTCTGGCAGATTTACCTGCCAGATCAATTATTTCCAACATGTTCAATCTGAATTTCAATCGTTTTTTCCTTTCAATTTTCCATTCACTTTCAAGAAAATCGATTGAAAAACAATGGGTAAATCAATCGGAAAAACGATTGAAATGGAGATCGGACATGTTGGAAATAATCGATCTGACAGGTAAATCTAACAAGAAAATTGTATGGTGTGTACCTAGCAATACACATGTACCAACAATCTGTCCAACTATCTTCCAAACTTGTCTGTTGGGCGTGTGTATGGCTGGCAAACAACCAGACGGCCAACTGATAACAGGTTGCTTGCCAGATCCAACCGGTGACTCAATCTGCCCAACTATCATGCAGGTTGGAACATGTACAAGTCTTTTGAACATCTTTGTTGTTTTTGAATACAGTCATGTTGGTCAGTTTGTCATTGATCTTGCACGCATATTGAGCTTGATTCACTAAAGCATGATAAGTCATATCACGGCCGCTACTATAGAGTTGAGTTGTCTGAGTTTGAAAAGTTATTTGTTTTGAAGGCTCCTCCTGTACATCTAGTGTCGTTCCTGTATAGAAAGATGAATCGGATGGGAGATTGGAATTTTCCCGGGTTACTTAGATAAGTGGAGGGAGGACATTGGCATCTCTTTGGATAATAGTCAGAAGAGGAAGATCTGTATTTTAGCTCATGCTACATCTGTAAGTTCCAGAATAAAATAAATTAATTTCAAGTTATCAAGGTGGTATAGAACACCGGATAAATTAGCTGTAATGTTTCAGGGAAGTAGTGATAGATGTTGGAGAGGGTGTGGGGCAAAAGGTACATTGTTGCATTTGGTGTGGGAGTGTCCAGTTATTTTGGGGTTCTGGAAAGGTGTATTGGGGGATTGTGTGAAGGAGAGAGTGATTTGGATGCTGTGAAGTGTTGAATGGAACGTGTGCATCTATTGGTAGCTATAAGAGATCTTTGGTACCTCAATTATTGATTGCAGCTAAGAATCTGATTCCGGTTAAATGGAGATGCCAGAGTTCTCCATCCGTTAAAGCGGATCCGAGATGAAAAACTAACTATAACAAGTAACTTGTCTATATATCTTATCTAAAGTTTCGATAGTTCACACAGCATATCTATCTGCAAACAGCTTTAATAGAATATGATTATTTCTTCCTGTGATACAATGACAGCAGCATGTTGTTTGTAAACATTACACAGTGGCAAGCTTATCTGCACCATCAGCACTGAAAAAAACCTAATCCCCCTCCTACCCTCTGCCTCTGAAATCTCTGGCTAGTAATACCTCCCCCTCCTCCTGCCCAGACTGAGCTCCCATGAGCCCTTGCTACTGCCAAGGATCTCTGAAAAACTGTGGGTGGGGCTTTTTTAGTTTATAGGGAATTAGAGTATTAAAACAAAAACAAAAAAGTATTTGGCTTGAGGAATGCTCTATAAACAATAGGAAAGGAACACAATTATGCAATGAGTAAAAGTTCATCTCGGATCCACTTTAAGGGTTGAAAGAGTTAATAAGGTAAAGGAGTTGGAGAATCAAAATGTATTGCAACAAGATAAACTAGAGGGTTTTAATGTAAAATGGGAAACATGGAATGAGTTTCAGGATACAAGGGAATACGGGGATATGATGGAGATGTAGGAGGAGGAGTACTCTGGAAATGGAAGGGGGTATTATAGGAGGGAATGGAATCTAGGGGATGTATGAACATTATGCAACTTTTCTGTGATTTTCTGTTATAATGAGATATTGATATGATGAGGATTCTGTCTGTGGGTAAGGGAGGAGGAGGAGGGGATTGGGTAGTTTTATTTTTGTATAATTTGAAAAATTTGGTGAAATGTATATCGTTGTCAGGAATATAAGATTGGAATGTTAATTTTTCCTTAATAGAAAAAAAATATCACGGCCGCGCCGGCTTATCCGAATTTTCACGCACAATTGCGAAAATTCACGATTGCGCACGAAACTTGAAAACACACACAAAAGCGTGAAAATGCTAGCGCGACCATGATATGAGTTATCAGGGTTTAGTGAATCAAGCCCATAGTATGTGAGTTGGTTGTTTAGTTGGTTGACTTGTGTGTACACATTTGTCAGGTAAACAGCTTGTTGTGTGGTTGGTCATGTTGTGCGGTTGGTTGTGCATTAACCCTCCAGGCGGTACGCAGTTTTGGGTGGCTGCGTCCGCGGGAGGGATTTTTGTAATAAAACTTGTTGTAATAGTTGTAGCTAGCACTAGGCTAGCTACCAGTGTCGTCTCCCAAGTCCCCTGCACCTCTTTGATCCCCCCGATCGCTGCCGGCGCCGCTTATATTTACCCAGCCGGCGATCCCGCGAGAGCCGCAGCCTCCGCAATCAGCTTCAGTCGTCGCTATGGCTATGATCGGACATGACGTCATCGATGTCATGACGTCATGCGCAGTCCCGATCCTCCCCATAGCGAAGCCTGGAGCTGATTGGGAGGCTGCACCATTGCGGGATCCCTGGGGAGTATGTATTGCTGCGGCGATCGGGGGCGATCGGAGGGGACTGGAGGGACTTTGGGGACACAGGTAGCTAGCCTAGTGCTAGCTACAACTATTACAACAAGTTTAACCTCCCTGGCAGTACAATAAATCCGCAAAGGGGCAGCACAGCACTTTTTAATTTTTTTTTTATTTTTTTCCCTTTGTTTTCCTGGGTCCCACACGCATATCAGCACTGGCCAGCGGGACTCCAGGCTTCTCTCACCGGAATTCCCTTCACCTCCGCTCTTCTTCTGGGATCACGGTGACCAATCAGTGGCGATGCAGCGGTACGCATACGGAGGTACACGTACATTGTGATGTCATCGGGGGTGGTGGGTGGCACAGAAATTTAAAGTGGACCTGAACTTTTGCACAGGGCCGAAGGAAAACATTGAGAAATGCACCCGTTATGTATGTAGAGAGTTTAGCCTGTTGAATTTATCATAATTTGTCTCTAATCACAAGTTGTAATTTGATCTCTCCCCATGTCACATGACTGCCATGGCAGAGATGACAGTTAAACTCATTTGAAAGAAAAGGATGTTAACAATATAGCCATTTGGCTTCTGCTGATCTGCCTTACTGTTACTGATTTTTGCATGAATTGTGACTACTATCTGCCTGCTGCCTGTACCAACCTCGGCCTGGATTTTGACTACTCTTTGCTTGTTGCTTGCACCAACCTCTGCCTGGGTTTTGACTATTCTTCAGCCCTTAGACCCTGAGGAAATTTTGAAGGCATTCAGCACTGCAGGCAAAGTTACCTTTTGGATTGGTTGGTGAGTCCACACACAATACAATTTTGATTTACGTACAATAGATACAATCTGTCATCTCATAGGGAGATCGGGTAAGATGCCACCAATTCGCATTAGAGTGTGAATATGCAATCCTAACTTTAGCTAGTCCTGTAGGTAAAAGGGTTATTTCAACAACCTCTCTAGATATAAATATACAGTATAACAATAAAACAGTTATGGCAACTTTTTCTCTGAAAAAAAAGGATTCTTTGCAGAGAATATTCAGAACAAGCACTTAGACAAACAATTTTTAATTGTTTATTTAATAATGAAATAAATGCATAAAAATGAATTTAGAAAAATGTCAAAAAGTATCAATGAACAGATTGATATAGTAAGATAAGGGGAATAAAAGTGAAAATGATCAGTGGATACAGTCTGAGCAGTCTATAGAATTACTGTATCTTTTGGAAATGGATAAGTCCAAAAAGAAGATAGAAAGTTCTGTGGGTATTTGTCCAAAGATAAAAGCCCAGGTCCAATTGGGCTAGTAAATCCTCGATGATATATGGATTGGCATAGAAGGACCCCGACAGTCTGTGTGTTCAGCAATTTAACCCTTTCTCCACTGGGGGATGGAGATGGTAATCAGAGATGGGTGGACTCTGCCACATGATCCAGTTCCACCTCTCTCATTAGAGGGAGAAAGACCTATGAAATATCTTAAATTATCATATCTCTGTGTCAGCTCATGAGATCATGCAGAGGATAAGGGTTCCTGTGGGTTCCTCGTGTTCTCTGCTGTTCACAGATATCAAACATGCATTATTATGTTGCATTTCAGAGAAAACCATATGTTTGTGACAGAAGATGGTAGACAAACGCGTCTTGCTTTGACACGTTCAGGTAGTCCATTGACCATCTAGCAATTTTTGATATAACTGGCATTTATAGAAAGGATTGAAAGATAGTAAAAATGAATATTATTTATTTCTCGATTAATAAGGACATTTGATTCCATCTCCCCCTGACAGGACCTGGGGGAAGGAAATGTCAATTGGTTTACAACAGGCCTGCTTTCTAACTAGCTATCAGTTTCCCTGTGATGTAAAATCAGAAACTGTGCTGGGTCTACCTCAGAGAACAGAGGACAGAGGCGCTCTACCTGATTCATGACCTGATTTTGCACCCTCCAAAAATAGTTTGCCCGAAGCGGAACTGTTACCCGTGAAACGCGTTGCACTTTTGGAGTTACTAATAAATGTTACTTTAGACTGTAAGTAACCTGTCCATTGTCTGGACTTTTTTTCAGAAGGGAGGTGAGTCCACCTACTTCCCCCTTTTTAACAATTTTAACTAATTTTATTCTACTTGGCACCTCTGTTATCGTATTTCAATACTACCTCAGATAACGTTTATTGTTGTATTACACCCTCTCCAGTGGCAGAAAAAACATTTCTTGTTGATCAAAGCTAACACAACCCCCGCCCCTCCCCCCTACACACAAACAAGTATGGTTAACAGTCACTTCCCATGGAAAGGGCCTGGACTGACAGAATAACTTATTTTTAAGCCAAGCTAAAACCGTAAAAGGGTATTCTGCAGCATGCCTTTTGCGCTTGCTTTCATACGAGGAGCGCATCTGGCTCAGGTGAATCCATCACTACAGCCTTATTCCAAAAATGGATTAAATTCTACACACAACACCCCAAAAAAAGTTTACTTGTGATTTGTGCAGATTTATTACAATAAAAAAATTGAGAAGGTACATAAGTATTTACAGCCTCTGCCATGAAGCTCACAGTTGAGCTTCAGGTACATCCTGTTTCCCCTGATCATCTTTAAGATGTTTCCGCAGCTTAACTGGAGTTCACCTGGGGTAAACTCATTTGATTGGACATGATTTGGAAAGGCACACACTATAAAAGGTCTCACAGTTGACAGTTATGTCAGAGCACAAACCAAGCATGAAGTCAAAGGGATTGTTTGTAAACCTCCAAGACATGATTGTCTTGAGGCACAAATCTGGGGAAGGTTACAGAAAAATTTCTGCTGCCCTGAAACTCCCAATGAGCACAGTGGCCTCCATCAGCGGTGAGTGGAAGAAGTTTAAAAATGTCTGGACTCTTGTTAGAGCTGGCCAGCCATCTAAACTGAGCGAGTGGGGAGAAGGGCCTTGGTCAGGGAAGTGGCCAAGAACCTGATGGTCACTCTGTCAGAGCTCCAGAGGTCCTCTTTTGAAAGAGGAAAACCCTCCAGAAGGACAAATATCTTGGCAGCAATCCACTAATCAGGCCTGTATGGTAGAGTGACCAGACAAAACCCAGACAGGATAAAGGGAAGGATGACTGCATCAATGTACAAAGACATCCTGGATAAAGCTGTGAAAACTTACTGTATGTACCTGTGATTTCTCAGTTTTTTTTATTTTTAATACATTTGCCAAAACCTTAAAGAGACTCAGAGATGAGTCATAAGACAGTTTTTTTACTTACCCGGGGCTTCTTCCAGCCCCATAAGCACGGATGTGTCCCACTCCATCCTCCTGCTGTCTCCCGTTCAGCCGCGATGAGCCCCATTAATGGGCTCAATCGAAGCCAGTCTGGGTCTTCTGTGCATGCGTGGACTACACATGTGCAGTAGACCCGGAGTGACATCACTGAGCTTGTTACCGAGGCTCACCACAGCTGAACAGCAGACCGTGGGAGGACGGCGAGGGACGCATCCTTGCTTATTGGACTTGAGGAAACCCTGGGTAAGTACAAAAACTGCCTTATCACTCAGTCTCTTTGAATAAACTTTTTTTTCACATTATTTCACATTATTTATGGGGTGTGTTTGGTAGAATTCTGATGGAAAAAAATGAAAAATCCATTTTGGAATAAGGCTATTACATAACAAAATGTGGACAAAGTGATGTGCTGTGGATATTTTTTGGAAGCACTGTAAGAAAGCTTCCATTTGACACTAGTGCTGGGGGCATTTCACTTGACCCGGATATGCCTCAATAATGACCCCTCCCCGCCTTAAACCCCTGAGAAAACCAGCCCACCTGGGAGAGGAAAGATTTGCTGTGACACCCACT
The DNA here is from genome assembly GCF_040937935.1 of Hyperolius riggenbachi. NCBI lineage: Eukaryota > Metazoa > Chordata > Amphibia > Anura > Hyperoliidae > Hyperolius > Hyperolius riggenbachi. The sequence goes on from NC_090649.1 coordinate 64,174,499, forward strand.
TGGATTTAAAATGGCCACAGCTTTTATTAACACTACACACTTGTCATTCTAATCAACGCTTCAGAGTTTGTGGCCGCCCACAGTAAGCACTGATTAAGAATGGACATGAACTGAAATCGGGAGAGGGAGGACCCATCCTCTTGTATCAATAGCGAACCTCCCAACCTGGACCTGCCCTCCATATAGAGTTTGTACGAGGCAAGTGGACAGGATGGGCATCCTGGTTTTTCCCATAAATGCAGCATTAGGCCTTTTCCCCTTTAGTCTGTCTATGACCTAGCTATGCTTACAAATAGGCTGTTTTTTCCCCACGCTACATCCTTCGCCTTAAGTCCCCTTTCTACCCTCGTGCTTTGGCTGACCAGCTCCCCTATTCAAAGGGCCCCATGAAAGGCTAGCGCAAAGTCTAATTTAAATAGCCTTTTTTCCTTCAACATACCGCGTCTATCCCCACCAATAATTCCCTCAGTAGAGGCATGGTAATTGGGGTCTGCCATCCCTTGCCCTCGGTCCCCTCCTAAAGCCCTTCACCGTGTTAGGCTTGGTGGTGTATTCTCCACAGTCAGCATGCAACGCATGAGCTGACGTGGAGGAGGTACACACACTAGCACAAGGAAACAGGCTATCCCTAGTATAGTGGAGGGGAGGACTGACTCCAATAGGAGATTGTGGCGCACAGAGCCGGTGCAGATCTGACAGCCACAAACAATGCTTTCGTTATAACGTCTCAGCGCAAATAAACCAGAACTGAGGAGATCAGGACAGGTAGACAGAATGAACGCTTGCTAGCTAGCGGCTACTTAGCGACAGCAAGCGTCCAAAACCAGACAGACTGGAATGAGGCAGCCAATGCGATGCGGCGATGGCGTGCCTCACAAAGACAGGACAGGATAGTCAGAAAATAGCAGGGTTAAGATAGATGAACGTAACACAGATAAATATACAATAAGTATGTTTTCCTAGCGTATTACAATTACAGCTATCAATGAAACTATTTGTAACGTCTGACTAACATATGTATATATCGGCAATGAACCGATATATGACATAAGCAGGAACGCTGACTAAGACTGGAGTAATACAGGGGACAGGACTCAGAAGGATTCGCTATCTCTTCGCAGAGATGAACGCAATCCACAAACAGTAACAGAACAGGATTCAGAAGGATTCGTTATCTCTTCGCAGAGATGAACGCAATCCACAAACGGTAACAGGACAGGATTCAGAAGGATTCGTTATCTCCTCGCAGAGATGAACGCAATCCACAAACGGTAACCAGGAGCAGGGTAACTACCTCAGCACGGGTGGTCACGGTACGCGCAACCTACCAAAACGTGCTGGAAAGCTGACTAACTGCACACAGGATATAAACAGTTCGTGTACGTATACATCAGCGACACTGATGTATCAACGTAACACAAATACAAGGAAAATAATAAACGTGCTGGTATGCATATATATGGGCAATGAACCAATATATGATGCAAAACCAGCAAAGTATCTTTAGAACAAGAAACACGATCGGGGCTGAAGCAACAGCAAGACAGGCTTAAGCTGAAGCTATGAAAACCCAAGGAAACCCTGCAGGAAGCAGATCTTTATACTGAGGTCATCCAATGGGAGCAGACATGCAGATTCCCACACAGGTGAATGATAATCAGTCACAAGCTGACAGCAGGGAAAGACAGACAAAGCTATGCAGCTTGCATGGAAATAGATCAGAACTGCCTGAGCTGCAGCACTACTACTTCCAGCAATAGCTGCTGCAGCAGCGATCATTACAGTACCCCCGCCCTTAAAAGCGGATTCCAGACGCTTTTCAAAACTGAAATTCCCAACAAAACAGTCTGACTGATAATTCATGATGACCGGGACAGCCCGGCAAGACCGAATTCCAGAATCAGTCCCCACAAGACTGGACCCATCAGAACCAGAACCTACAGAACCATGCCCATCAGTACTACAAGCCCCAGTGTGACACCCATCAGAACCATGATTTCCAGAAGAAAGCCCTCCGAAACTCCCTGAGCGATACCCACCGCCTTCCAGGAACCGTTCAGAAACGCCAAAGCCTTTGCAATGCCCACCGGTACTGTCTTTACCAACACAAAACCCACTGTTGAACCAGTCCAAGGCACCAGGACAAGTTTTCTCAGAGACCTCCCAGAACACCTTGAAGCTCCAAAGAGATCCCCATAGGTCAGAATGCCCCTTAGGCTCACATGGAGAACCATCAAGAACCCCTATGGAACCTAGGGCAATTCCCGAGTCAGGGCCACAAGGACAAACATCAATATCAGGGCTTTCAGGGACCAGAACCATCTCTGGGCATGCAGGCAGACTGGCAATATCAGAACGTGTTCCCACTAAGGAAGCATCAGAGCACGCTAACACCTTAGACACACTTGGGCATTCTGGCACACAAAGAACATCTGGGCACACCGGCACAAGAGAAACCTCTGGGCATGTCAAGGAACTGTGAGCCTCAGGGTCAGCCAAGACAGGACCAAAACCAGGACTGGCCAAAAAAAAATCATCATGACTAAACTTCGCAACTACTGGACTTTTACACGAGAATGCTGGATCAGACTTAGATGTCGCTGATTCCAGCAAAGTCAGTAACAAATCAGATTCAGGGGCACTAACAAGACAGGACAAATCTTCTGATGTATGCACTGAACCAGATAGGGACTCCACAACTACCTCTGGACTGGACAGAGACTCATTTAATACACTGGATTGGAGCTCATGAGGCGCTGCAGAACAAGTCAGTATTGCAGCAGCCCCCACTGGACTAGGCAAAACTGAGGAATTCCCTGGACAGGAAGGGGACTCTGGAACCTCTGCCACAGCGGCCAGAGAACCAGAATCTTTCAGGATACAGGGCTGGGTTTCAGGAACACTCATCAGACCGGACTGAAATTCTGAGATTTCTATTATTTTGACCAGAGAATCAGAATTATCCATGTTACAGGGCAAGACTTCTGAAACATTCAGAGGACAGGGCTGGAGTTCCTCGGCTGTTACAACACTGGAGAGGGACTCAACATTGGTTAAATCAGACTGTGTACAGGGCAAGGTATCTAACACAATTGCTGACGAGGACAATATTTCAATGGCTTCTGCTTTGCTGGGCAGAAATTCACCAAGTTTTATTAGAGCAGACTGTAATTCCAAAACAGCTGCTAGACAAGTGAATATTACTGCAACACCAACTGAGGTAAGCAGTGCCTCAGACCCTTCTGCTAGAGGGTTTGAAATATCCAAAGTACTGGGTGAAGCATAAGACTCTGTGACCACAGCTTCACTGGACAGGATCACTAAACAGTCCATATTGCAGGGCAAAACCATGGAAGCACCTGCTGGACAGCATAATGATTCTGTGACCTGAGTTTCATTGGAGAGATCTACTGCACAATTCATGGTACAGGGCAAATTTATTGGAACATTTTCTGAACAAGGTAATAATTCTGCGATTTCAGGTTCACAGAGCAGATGCTCTGAGCTATTCACGAAACTAGAGCGAGGTGTAGAAACAGGAAGATCAAGACACAATGTTTGCGCATCTGAATCACCATTCATTTGTAAAATTGGAAAATTCAGATGCTGGGGTTCTGAGGATTCTAGACAGGATTGCTGGGACTCGGAAACTGATGTAGTGCATCTATTGGCATCTGCTGGATCAGACAGGAGTTGAACTTTATTAACACAGGTAATTTCTGCAGAAGTGTTTGCAGAGACAGGCAAGATTTTTCTGGTGTCTGTTTCACTGAACAAAGAGTCATGAGTACTGGCTAGGCTGGACACGGAAGTCAGCAGGACCTCTGGATTCTCTGCTGAGAAATGTGCGCAGGACAAGGTTAAGAATGTATCAGTGGCTTCTGTTTTACTGGTAAGTAACACTGAGTTATCCATGGTACAGGGTGGAATTGCAGGAACTTCAATTTCACACAAAAAGAGCTCCGAATCACCTGCTGAATCAGCCAAAGGTGCTGAAGCAGGCTGGTCAGAACGCCAAATTTGCGAATTCGGAGTCACATAAAAATCATCCAAAATCAGTTCCCACACATCAATCAATGGAGCCACAAAGTCATACCCACACACACCAGTTTTTATTAGGTTATAGGCAGACTTAATGCATGCATTCAATACTAATTCACTTTTTGCACTGTAAAATTGACAAAATGAACTTGAATCATTCTTCCATTCATTGACCAGAGCTTCCATCTCTCCTTTCTCAAATGGAGGATTCCAAGTAGTGTTGGGCGAACAGTGTTCGCCACTGTTCGGGTTCTGCAGAACATCACCCTGTTCGGGTGATGTTCGAGTTCGGCCGAACACCTGACGGTGCTCGGCCAAACCGTTCGGCCACATGGCCGAACTAAGAGCGCATGGCCGAACGTTCCCCGAACGTTCGGCTAGCGCTGTGATTGGCCGAACGGGTCACGTGGTTCGGGCCCGAACGCGCTCTGATTGGCCGAACGGTCACGTGGTTCGGGTAAATAAATACCCGAACCACGTCATATCTCCGCCATTTGTCTGTGGGTTTAGCTTTGGGTAGGCAGGCAGGGTAGTTCGCTCTCCAGCCACGCTAGCCAGGGTCCCCCCCAGTCATTGTGTGTCGCTGCTGGGAACAGTAGTACACCGCTCGCTCAGCCACACTATATATAGCATTGTTTACTGCCACTGTGCACCTCGCTCAGCCACGCTATATATAGCATTGTGTGTACTGCCACTGTGCACCTCGCTCAGCCACGCTATATATAGCATTGTGTGTACTGCCACTGTGCACCTCGCTCAGCCACGCTATATATAGCATTGTGTGTACTGCCACTGTGCACCTCGCTCAGCCACGCTATATATATAGCATTGTGTTTTCTGACACTCTGTGTACACGGCTTAGCCTGACTAATATAGCATTGTGTGTACTGCCACTGTGCACCTCGCTCAGCCACGCTATATATAGCATTGTGTGTACTGCCACTGTGCACCTCGCTCAGCCACGCTATATATAGCATTGTGTTTTCTGACACTCTGTGTACACGGCTTAGCCTGACTAATATAGCATTGTGTGTACTGCCACTGTGCACCTCGCTCAGCCACGCTATATATAGCATTGTGTTTACTGCCACTCTGTGTACACCGCTCAGCCAGACTATATACCGTTGTTTACTGACACTCTGTGTACACCGCTCAGCCAGACTATATACCATTGTTTACTGACACTCTGTGTACACCGCTCAGCCAGACTATATACCATTGTTTACTGACACTCTGTGTACACCGCTCAGCCAGACTATATACCATTGTTTACTGACACTCTGTGTACACCGCTCAGCCAGACTATATACCATTGTTTACTGACACTCTGTGTACACCGCTCAGCCAGACTATATACCATTGTTTACTGACACTCTGTGTACACCGCTCAGCCAGACTATATACCATTGTTTACTGACACTCTGTGTACACCTCTCAGCCAGACTATATTGCATTGTTTACTGACACTCTCTGTACACCGCTCAGCCAGACTATATACCATTGTTTACTGACACTCTGTGTACACCGCTCAGCCAGACTATATACCATTGTTTACTGACACTCTGTGTACACCGCTCAGCCAGACTATATACCATTGTTTACTGACACTCTGTGTACACCGCTCAGCCAGACTATATACCATTGTTTACTGACACTCTGTGTACACTGCTCAGCCAGACTATATACCATTGTTTACTGCCACTCTGATTCTGCTGGGAACAGTAGTACACCGCTCGCTCAGCCAGACTATATGGCATTGTGTTTACTGCCACTCTGTGTACACCGCTCAGCCACACTATATAGCATTGCGTACTCTGCCAGTCAGTGTGTATATTGCTGGGATCAGTAATACTCCACTCACCGTCAACCACTATATGAGCTCAACATGAGTTCCCCAGAGACCTCCGCTGTGAGCAGCACTCCCAACAACAGCAACAGCCAACGCCCCACGCAAGCTATAACATCCACCCTAGCAGCCAGTGGTCAGCAGCAGCCCTCCCCGGAGGAGAACGTTGTGTCCATCGGTCCGGCGCCAGAGCGATTAATGAGGGCTGCCATTGAGGAGATGATGGGGCCTGATGTGGAGGAGGAGGTCTGGCTCAGGCCAGCATCCCAAGTTAATGTTGAGGACGATGAGGGGTCTGTGTCTGGGGATGTTGGGGTGGCAGAGGTGGTGGGTGGGTCAGACTCAGGAGAAGAGTTGTATGATGAGGATGATGATCGGGACCATCTGTATGTGCCTCAGAGTCTGACCCCGGAAAACATGTTGTATCGTGTGTTTAGGTACTAAAATCTGCGTTCCCTCCCAGTAGTGTTGGGCGAACAGTGTTTGCCACTGTTCGGGTTCTGCAGAACATCACCCTGTTCGGGGTGACTATATAGCAGACTATATAGCATTGTGTTTAATGCCACTCTGTGTACACGGCTCAGCCACACTATATAGCATTGTGTTTACTTCCACTCTGTGTCTGCTGGGAACAGTAGTACACCGCTCACCCGCCACTGTATAGCATTGTGCTCTGTGTCGCTGCTGACAAAAGTGGTACACCGCTCACCCACCACTGTATAGCATTTCTGTACTGCCACTGTACTGCTGCCAGTCAGCGTGTACTTTAAGGATAAGTGAAATGAGGAAGAAATCCGGTGAAAGAGGGAGGGGCAAGGGAAGAGGTGTTTCCCCTGACGGTTCACGTACAGGCCACAGGGGAGCACCCAAGAAAACCCACTCAATACCGCCCATGTTGTCCAGGACAACAACCCTCACAGATCCAAAAGAACAGGACCAGATAATTACTTGGATGACCTCTCAAGCGTCCAGCAGTGGGTTAAGCAGCACCAGCACATCACGCACGAGGTCCGAGTCCTCAGCCAGTTACAAGGAGCCAGTGGGCACAAAGCTGACACAACCGGCAGCGACACCACGCACACAACTGCCAGATAACCAGACGACGTTGGAGTGAGCTGCGCAGAGGTTGTTCTGGGGAGCTCTACTCCACGGCGGCGGCCCCCCACAATGACATATGACGAGTTTGAGGAGATGGAAGAGGAGGGTATGGACAATGTGGACATAGACCCAGATTTTGTTTGTGAACGAGAACATCGCCGTCGTAGCAGCAGCACAGATGAGTCTGTTGAGGAACCCACTGCTGCACGAGTTCGCCTTGTGCCACAAGGTAGGCGGCGCGCAATTTCAGGCACCGCAAGCATGGTTCAAGTGAGAGGCAAAAGAGGCGCAAACAGAAATCGCCAGCAAGGCAGGTGCTCCAAAGTCTGGGCTTTCTTTGAAGACTGCACTGAGGATGTTACCATGGCGATTTGCAAGGTGTGCAAGACCCGCCTGAGCAGGGGGAAAAGTATTAACAACCTCTCCACCACCAGCATGAGCCGCCACATTCTATCCAAACATCCCACACTGTGGGCAAACGCGGCAGGACAGGGTACCACCAGCAACACTGCCTCCCTTGGGTTCACCAGACTCACCACCAGACCCGCCTCAGCAGCAGCAGTAGTCCAGCCATTGCGTGGTTCACAACATTCACAAACATCAGACGATGCTGACACTGTCACTTTCCGGACTAGTGCTCTTGAGGTCTCCCAGTGTTCATCAAACACAACAACCAACAGCCCTTCGGTGTGCAGCCCTACGGTTGAGTTGTCTGTCTCTGAGATGTTTGAGCGCAAGAGGAAATTGCCAGCAAATGACCCCCGGGCCGTGGCAGTAACAGCCAGCCAGCATAGCCAAGGTTCTGGCCTGCGAAATGCTGCCATATCGAGTGGTGGAGACAAACAGCTTCAAGGGCATGATGTCAGTGGCCATCCCACGTTACGTGGTTCCCAGCCGCTACCACTTTGCGCGCTCTGCAGTGCCTGAGTTGCATGAGCACGTGGTCAGCTAAATAACCCGAAGCTTGAAGAATGCCGTTGCCTGCAAGGTTCACCTCACCACTGACACCTGGACGAGTGCGTTCGGCCAGGGTCGATACATCTCCCTTACCGCGCACTGGGTGAACCTTGTGGAGCCTGGCAGCGATTCCTCACCTGCTACGGCGCGGGTGTTGCCCACGCCGCAAACAGCTGCACCGCCGTCCCTCCCACTGGATAACAACAGCAGCACCTACCTCTCTGACTCCTTCTCCTCCAACGCATCTCAAAGCTGTACCTCATCCGGAAACGCTAACCCAGCACCAGCAGCAGTAGGATCGTGGAAGCAGTGCAGCACAGCTGTTGGCATGCGTCAGCAAGCGTTGCTGAAGCTGATCTGCCTTGGGGATAAGCAGAACACAGGGGAGGAAATTTGGAGGGGAATAAAGGAACAGACAGATTTGTGGCTGGCACCGCTGGACCTGAAACCGGGCATGAAGCTAGACACCTGGCACGAACTGGCAATGTACGCAATAGAGGTGCTGGCTTGCCCGGCAGCCAGCGTTATGTCGGAACGCTGTTTCAGTGCTGCCGGAGGCATCGTCACAGATCGGCGTATCCGCCTCTCCACAGAAAATGCAGACCGTCTGACTCAAATTAAAATGAATCAATCCTGGATTGGAAACGACTACGCAACACTCCAGGACCCCAACCAAGTAACATGACCAATGAACATCTGGGATGGTTTAGCGTTTCCGGTCCCTGTTTATTGAACCTCTCATCTGTATTACATTTATGACTGCATGGCGGTACAAAGCATGCTATCCGCACGCTTCTTGTCCTCATGCAAGGCCTGGGTTGTTGTGTCTCACAAAGCGTGGCCTTCTCCTCCTGCGCCTCCTCCTGTTCCATCACGTGTGCTGCTGCTGCTGGGTTAGCGTTGCCGGTCCCTGTTTATAGAACCTCTTATCTTTATTACATTTATGACTGCATGCATGGCGGTAAAAAGCATGCTATCCGCACGCTTTTTGTCCTCATGCAAGGCCTGGGTTGTTGTGTCTCACAAAGCGTGGCCTTCTCCTCCTGCGCCTCCTCCTGTTCCATCACGTGTGCTGCTGCTGCTGGGTTAGCGTTGCCGGTCCCTGTTTATAGAACCTCTTATCTTTATTACATTTATGACTGCATGCATGGCGGTAAAAAGCATGCTATCCGCACGCTTTTTGTCCTCATGCAAGGCCTGGGTTGTTGTGTCTCACAAAGCGTGGCCTTCTCCTCCTGCGCCTCCTCCTGTTCCATCACGTGTGCTGCTGCTGCTGCTGCTGCTGGGTTAGCGTTGCCGGTCCCTGTTTATGGAACCTCTTATCTTTATTACATTTATGACTGCATGGCGGTACAAAGCATGCTATCCGTACGCTTCTTGTCCTCATGCAAGGCCTGGGTTGTTGTGTCTCACAAAGCGTGGCCTTCTCCTCCTGCGCCTCCTCCTGTTCCATCACGTGTGCTGCTGCTGCTGCTGCTGGGTTAGCGTTGCCGGTCCTTGTTTATGGAACCTCTTATCTTTATTACATTTATGACTGCATGGCGGTACAAAGCATGCTATCCGCACGCTTCTTGCCCTCATGCAAGGCCGGGGTTGTTGTGTCTCACAAAGCGTGGCCTTCTCCTCCTGCGCCTCCTCCTGTTCCATCACGTGTGCTGCTGCTGGGTTAGCGTTACCGGTCCCTTTTCCTGGAACCTCTTATATGTATTACATTTATGACTGCATGCCGACAAAAAACATGTTACCTGTGCAAAGAAAACAGACATTTCCCGCATTTAAAAGACAGTTTTCCCTTTGAAACTTTAAAATCGATTTTCTCAAAAACTATAAGCTCTTTTTGCTAATTTTTTTTTCCTCTTGTACCCACTCCCAAGGTGCACGTACCCTGTAAATTTGGGGTATGTAGCATGTAAGGAGGCTTTACAAACCACAAAAGTTCGGGTCCCCATTGACTTACATTATGTTCGGAGTTCGGGTCGAACACCCGAACATCGCGGCCATGTTCGGCCTGTTCGGCCCGAACCCGAACATCTAGATGTTCGCCCAACACTAATTCCAAGCATACTTAACAGGCAGATCATGGTTTGCAGATATGATTGTAGCAGGGACATATATTGGGTTAATTAGCAGGTGATTGGCAGATTCCTTATTCCTAAGAATCTCCAATACCTGTAGCAAGTGCTGAACTGTAGTGTATGCAAACTTTCCTTGCTTCACAAATAAGTTGATTTGTTCAATACTCTGTAATATCTCCTCATAATCATACTCAGATAATTCTTTGAAACAAAAATCTTTATTTTCCCTAGCCAGGGAGGAAAGTTCATTAGTAGTTTCATAAGTCCATTTAACTCCCCTGAAAGACAATTGCATTTCATTATCTGTTAATGGCAGAATCTCATTATAGGTCTCAGTCGCTAAGGATAACGACTCTGCAGATCGGACACGTTTCTTAGAACGTTTGCGTTTGGCCTTAGACCCTGCTGTTTTCCCTGCTGTTCTTGGTGATTTATTCAAGGCTGCAGGAAAATTATCAGTAACACTTTCTGCTTGCTGAACATTTTTGCAAGCAATTGAAGGAGTAGCTGATTGACCTGCTGCCAGGAGTTCATTAAGAGGAAAAGGCAATGGATCTATGCGCAACCAGTTATGGATCACAAACGCTAGAAATTCCAGCGGTCTCTCTTTCAAATCGGAATGATTGAGAACATCAAATGCCCACTGGAATAATTCCCCTTTAAACAAAATATAACTTAGTTGGAGTGCCCAGGTTGAAACAGGAGTCGCTTGGAGATCAGGATTGGTCAGGAACCTGGCACATTCCGAGAAAAACTCATTTTCTGTTTCAGAGCTAAGTTCTTCAAATTTCTTAAAGGAACAGGAACCATAATTAACAGTGTCATACTTTCTGGGAATCCCCCCCACAATGGGGATTGGTAATGGGGTTTTCATAATGTTAGGCTTGGTGGTGTATTCTCCACAGTCAGCATGCAACGCATGAGCTGACGTGGAGGAGGTACACACACTAGCACAAGGAAACAGGCTATCCCTAGTATAGTGGAGGGGAGGACTGACTCCAATAGGAGATTGTGGCGCACAGAGCCGGTGCAGATCTGACAGCCACAAACAATGCTTTCGTTATAACGTCTCAGCGCAAATAAACCAGAACTGAGGAGATCAGGACAGGTAGACAGAATGAACGCTTGCTAGCTAGCGGCTACTTAGCGACAGCAAGCGTCCAAAACCAGACAGACTGGAATGAGGCAGCCAATGCGATGCGGCGATGGCGTGCCTCACAAAGACAGGACAGGATAGTCAGAAAATAGCAGGGTTAAGATAGATGAACGTAACACAGATAAATATACAATAAGTATGTTTTCCTAGCGTATTACAATTACAGCTATCAATGAAACTATTTGTAACGTCTGACTAACATATGTATATATCGGCAATGAACCGATATATGACATAAGCAGGAACGCTGACTAAGACTGGAGTAATACAGGGGACAGGACTCAGAAGGATTCGCTATCTCTTCGCAGAGATGAACGCAATCCACAAACAGTAACAGAACAGGATTCAGAAGGATTCGTTATCTCTTCGCAGAGATGAACGCAATCCACAAACGGTAACAGGACAGGATTCAGAAGGATTCGTTATCTCCTCGCAGAGATGAACGCAATCCACAAACGGTAACCAGGAGCAGGGTAACTACCTCAGCACGGGTGGTCACGGTACGCGCAACCTACCAAAACGTGCTGGAAAGCTGACTAACTGCACACAGGATATAAACAGTTCGTGTACGTATACATCAGCGACACTGATGTATCAACGTAACACAAATACAAGGAAAATAATAAACGTGCTGGTATGCATATATATGGGCAATGAACCAATATATGATGCAAAACCAGCAAAGTATCTTTAGAACAAGAAACACGATCGGGGCTGAAGCGACAGCAAGACAGGCTTAAGCTGAAGCTATGAAAACCCAAGGAAACCCTGCAGGAAGCAGATCTTTATACTGAGGTCATCCAATGGGAGCAGACATGCAGATTCCCACACAGGTGAATGATAATCAGTCACAAGCTGACAGCAGGGAAAGACAGACAAAGCTATGCAGCTTGCATGGAAATAGATCAGAACTGCCTGAGCTGCAGCACTACTACTTCCAGCAATAGCTGCTGCAGCAGCGATCATTACACACCGCTTGCCGTGTTACACAATCCTTTGTAACATCCCTCTCCCCTCTCAGCTTTAAAAAGGAAAGCCAGGGGCGCTAATGACCTGTCCACCGCTGCAACTAAGCCTGACCTGAATGTTTTGCCTAGGAAAGCCAACAGCAGATCTCTGCTCGCTAACAGACCCTTGTTTCAAGTCCCCATACACGTAAAACGCCCCCAACGCAACCGTACACCTGCATAGGCCTTCCATGTACTCTCAGCCACCGACTGCTTGACCCAATCCGTCATTATGGCGACACAATGTCCCATAGCTGTTGGGGGACTTGCGCTGGTACAGCTTGAGCATGCGGTGCCAGGGTCCTGAAGCGCTCCAGCTGAAAATGAGACAAAGCATCTGCTATAACCCTGGTAAATGCACTGCCCTAAACTTGATGTTATGTCTCAGGCATTGAAGTACAAAATGTCTAACTAGGTTTACCATCGGCGCTGAACTAGACTACTACTACTGCCATGTTGTCAGTGTTGAAGATGACTGATTTGTTAGCTAGTCGTGAACCCCAAATCTCCGTTACCACCACTAGCGGAAAGAACTGTAGAAGGGCTAGGTTCCTAATGAGGTGATCTCAGCCATGCCCGGGGCCATTTGTGATGACACCATTGGCTCTGGAAGTAGGCCCCAAACCCTATGCTTCCTGAAGCATCGGTGAAAAGCTGCAGATCTGCACTGTGTTTGGGCTGATCCATCCACAGAGTCCTCCCATTGTATTCTTCCAAGAAAGTTTCCCAAGTCTTTAGGTCTTCCTTCCCCTCTGATTTAATCCTAATGTGGTGCCCTAGAAATATTCTGCCCATCGGCGTAATGTTGCATGCAAAATTCATTTTTCCAGCAATGATTGTAATTCTTTCAAAGAAATTTTTGCAGAAGACAAGGCTTTCATGATGGCACTCCTGAGGTCTTCCAATTTGTCCACTGGTAGCCTATACTCCATGGCGATAGAGTACATGTCTATCCCCAGGAATATTTGGATTTCGGTTGGGCCCTCTGTCTTCTCAGGACTCGGAGCCAGTGGCACTCCAAACTCCTCAAACACCTCGGTCAGTGTGCCAAGTATGAAGGTACAGTCATTGGACCCAGCCGGGCCCACGCAGAGGAAGTAATTAAGGTAATGTACCAGCCCCTTTAATCAACACCTAAAGGCCTCAAAAGAGGCACAGGATATAGCACACCCCATGGGAAGGTAACGATCGATGTAGTATGCACCCTCCCATTTGCAAATAAGAGGGTGTAGGCTGTCGCAATGAACGGGGAGTAACCAAAAGGCGGACTCAATGTCCACCTTTGCAAGAAGGGGCCCTTTCCCCATACCCCTTACCATTGCCGCTGCTTGATCAAAGGAGGTGTAAGACACTGCTGAAAGGTCATCGTCTATTCCATCATTCACCGACGCCCCCTTTGGGTGGGAGAGGTGGTGAATCATACAGAACTTGCCTGGTTCCTTTCTGGATACTACCCCTAGTGGCAAAATTATTAAGTTGGGTAGAGGTGGGCTGAGGAATGGGCCTGCCATGCGGCCCAATTCAACCTCCTTTTCCAGCTTTTGCTGCACAATCATAGGGAAATCATGGGTAGATTTGAGGTTCCTGTAATGCATAATGCTACCTGTAATTTTAGAAGTCACGTTAGAGGGGATCCGGAAGCCATCTGTGAAACCATGTATCAGTAAGTTAGCCTGTTTTCTGTTGGGGTATTTATTTAGCGATGCTCGCATCCTTGCGATGTTCACCCGCGATATCCCCTTCTGAACCGTGGTCATGCTGGCACTGCCTTGCTGCAGCCCGCAGCCTTGGATAGCATTTCTCCCAGGCGTGATTCGCTCCACCACATGGCAAACATTCATGCTTGAAACGGCAAGTTGTACCCCACTTGCAGGCCCCATTGTTAAAAAGCCAGCAAATTCCTTGCTTCTTTGGAGCCGCCGTTCCTGTTGCAAGCACAGCGGCTGTGGTCCGCAAGGAGGGATAGCTGCTTGTCCCGTCCCACTGTCCCGCTAAAACTGCAACCCCCCCCAGAGTTCCCTGCTCTCGGCGTGGTCATCAGCCGCATCCAGAGGGGAAGGTCTTTATGGTCCCACCCAATTGAGGGTCTTACGACATACTTTGTGATATTGCTCGTCGCATTTTAACCACGCTGTACCCCCATAAGTCCGGTACCCGTCAAAAGTCCATATCGAGGTTGCACAAAAGGGACAAGGCTTGTTCCGTGTACTTTTCCACAATTATACTGCTCATTATTATGAAGGCCTGAAGCTAGTTGTGGACTGTGCGCTGAATTAACCTGAACCTTCTTCTTTGCTCATCCTCGTCTTTGCGATGCTTACCCTTTTCCCACTTTTCGATTTGGAATCGTGTGAGTGGCAAAAGCGTAAATATGTACACACATTCCCGTTGCCAAACTTTCTCTTTCAACTCTTTTTTTTTTTTTTAACGTGTACACCTACTGGCCCCTCTACACATAGGTACAGGCTTCTTTTTGCTGCGTCTGATATCATTGGTGAGCTAGTACGTGACTCAGACTGCGAGATGCTACCTAAACTGACCACGTTACCTCCTAGTAACATGCAAGAGAAGTTCGGGAGTACCCCCTCCCTCCCTCCGTTACATCCCCATAGTTGGTATTCCTGCCTTGCATCCTGCTTAGCATCTCTTTCATTGTTGCTAATAAGTTTCTTTGCTCTGACAAGACTGCCTGTAAGGCACCGGGCAGCTCATTTAGCTGATAATGGGATTCTATCTCCTTTATCAGCAGGACTGCCAGGGAACTGGTATTTGTTTAAAAGGAAACATCCATTAGGTTTCCTTTAACATTGTGGAAATTGTTCCACCGGAATTCCGCGGAATACTGCGGGGATACGCCGGTATGTAGCGGTAGTGGAATTTCGTTGTAGCGGAATCCGGAATTACCGCGATATCGGAAATCGCCTTTTCCGATCATCCCTAATAGGTAGCCAGGTATAAGTGTCCCCAGTATATGTAGCCAGGTATAGGTTCCCCAAAATAGGTTAGCCAGGTATAGGTGCCCCCAGTATAGATAGCCAGTTATAGGTTCCCCCAGTATGGATAGCCAGGTATAGGTTCCCCCAGTATGGATAGCCAGGTATAGGTTCCTGCAGTATTGCTAACCAGGTATAGGTGTTCCCAGTATAGGTAGCCAGGTATAGGTGCCCCCAGTATAGATAGCCAGGTATAGGTTCCCCCAATATGGATAGCCATGTATAGGTTCCCCCAGTATGGATAGCCAGGTATAGGTTCCTGCAGTATAGCTAGCCAGGTGTAGGTGTCCCCAGTTTAGGTAGCCAGGTATAGGTGCCCCCAGTATAGATACCCAGGTATAGGGTCCCCCAGTATGGATAGCCAGGTATAGGTTCCCCCAGTATGGATAGCCAGGTATAGGTTCCCCCAGTATGGATAGCCAGGTATAGGTTCCTGCAGTATAGCTAGCCAGGTATAGGTGCCCCCAGTATAGGTAGCCAGGTATAAGTGCCAACCAGTATAGATACCCAGGTATAGGTTCCCCCAGTATGGATAGCCAGGTATAGGTTTCCCCAGTATGGATAGCCAGGTATAGGTTCCTGCAGTATAGCTAGCCAGCCAGGTATAGGTTCCCCCAATATAAACAGCCAGGTATAGGTGTCCCCAGTATAGGTAGCCAGGTGTAGGTGCCCTCAGTATAGGAAGCCAGATATAGGTGCCCCAGTATAGGTAGCCAGACGTAGGTGCCTCCAGTATAGGTAGCCGGGTATTATAAGTGTCCTCTGTATAGACAGCCAGGTATAGGTTCCCCAGTATGGATAGCCAGGTATAGGTTAGACAGGTATAGATAGCCAGGTATAGGTGCCCCAGGATTGCAGTATGAGGGGGGAGCAGCGGGCACAAAGCGCACGGGGTGTGGGGGGGGGGGGACTGAAGCTGGAAAATTGGGCAGTAGAGTGACCACGGAAATATGGGTGCCACCACAGAAACCTTTACAAATATTGTTTATTGGTGGAAATGTGGACACCAAAGGCACCTGACAAATGGAGTGCCAGTAGTGTTGGGCGAACAGTGTTCGCCACTGTTCGGGTTCTGCAGAACATCACCCTGTTCGGGTGATGTTCGAGTTCGACCGAACACCTGATGGTGTTCGGCCAAACCGTTCGGCCATATGGCCGAACTAAGAGCGCATGGCCGAACGTTCCCCGAACGTTCGGCTAGCGCTGTGATTGGCCGAACGGGTCACGTGGTTCAGACACGAACGCTCTCTGATTGGCCGAACGGGTCACGTGGTTCGGGTAAATAAATACCCGATCCACGTCATTTCTCCGCCATTTGTCTGTGGGTTTAGCTTTGGGTAGGCAGGCAGGGTAGTTATCTCTCCAGCCATTCTAGCCAGGGTCCCCCCAGTCATTGTGTCGCTGCTGGGAACAGTAGTACACCGCTCACCCACACTATATAGCATTGTGTTTACTGCCACTCTGTGTACACCGCTCACCCACCACTGTATAGTATTGTGTTTACTGCCACTCTGTGTCTCTGCTGGGAACAGTAGTACACCGCTCACCCGCCACTGTATAGCATTGTGCTCTGTGTCGCTGCTGGGAATAGTAGTACACCGCTCACCCACCAATGTATAGCATTGTGCTCTGTGTCGCTGCTGGGAACAGTAGTACACCGCTCACCCACCACTGTATAGCATTGTGCTCTGTGTCGCTGCTGGGAATAGTAGTACACCGCTCACCCACCACTGTATAGCATTGTGCTCTGTGTCGCTGCTGGGAATAGTAGTACACCGCTCACCCACCACTGTATAGCATTGTGCTCTGTGTCGCTGCTGGGAATAGTAGTACACCGCTCACCCACCACTGTATAGCATTGTGCTCTGTGTCGCTGCTAGGAACAGTAGTACACCGCTCACCCACCACTGTATAGCATTGTGCTCTGTGTCGCTGCTGGGAATAGTAGTACACCGCTCACCCACCACTGTATAGCATTGTGCTCTGTGTCGCTGCTGGGAATAGTAGTACACCGCTCACCCACCACTGTATAGCATTGTGCTCTGTGTCGCTGCTGGGAATAGTAGTACACCGCTCACCCACCACTGTATAGCATTGTGCTCTGTGTCGGTGCTGGGAACAGTAGTACACCGCTCACCCACCACTGTATAGCATTGTGCTCTGTGTCGCTGCTGGGAATAGTAGTACACCGCTCACCCACCACTGTATAGCATTGTGCTCTGTGTCGCTGCTGGGAATAGTAGTACACCGCTCACCCACCACTGTATAGCATTGTGCTCTGTGTCGCTGCTGGGAACAGTAGTACACCGCTCACCCACCACTGTATAGCATTGTGCTCTGTGTCGCTGCTGGGAATAGTAGTACACCGCTCACCCACCACTGTATAGCATTGTGCTCTGTGTCGCTGCTGGGAATAGTAGTACACCGCTCACCCACCACTGTATAGCATTGTGCTCTGTGTCGCTGCTGGGAATAGTAGTACACCGCTCACCCACCACTGTATAGCATTGTGCTCTGTGTCGGTGCTGGGAACAGTAGTACACCGCTCACCCACCACTGTATAGCATTGTGCTCTGTGTCGCTGCTGGGAATAGTAGTACACCGCTCACCCACCACTGTATAGCATTGTGCTCTGTGTCGCTGCTGGGAATAGTAGTACACCGCTCACCCACCACTGTATAGCATTGTGCTCTGTGTCGCTGCTGGGAACAGTAGTACACCGCTCACCCACCACTGTATAGCATTGTGCTCTGTGTCGGTGCTGGGAATAGTAGTACACCGCTCACCCACCACTGTATAGCATTGTGCTCTGTGTCGCTGCTGGGAACAGTAGTACACCGCTCACCCACCACTGTATAGCATTGTGCTCTGTGTCGCTGCTGGGAATAGTAGTACACCGCTCACCCACCACTGTATAGCATTGTGCTCTGTGTCGCTGCTGGGAATAGTAGTACACCGCTCACCCACCACTGTATAGCATTGTGCTCTGTGTCGCTGCTGGGAATAGTAGTACACCGCTCACCCACCACTGTATAGCATTGTGCTCTGTGTCGCTGCTGGGAACAGTAGTACACCGCTCACCCACCACTGTATAGCATTGTGCTCTGTGTCGCTGCTGGGAATAGTAGTACACCGCTCACCCACCACTGTATAGCATTGTGCTCTGTGTCGCTGCTGGGAATAGTAGTACACCGCTCACCCACCACTGTATAGCATTGTGCTCTGTGTCGCTGCTGGGAAAAGTAGTACACCGCTCACCCACCACTGTATAGCATTGTGCTCTGTGTCGCTGCTGGGAATAGTAGTACACCGCTCACCCACCACTGTATAGCATTGTGCTCTGTGTCGCTGCTGGGAATAGTAGTACACCGCTCACCCACCACTGTATAGCATTTCTGTACTGCCACTGTACTGCTGCCAGTCAGCGTGTACTTTAAGGATAAGTGAAATGAAGAAGAAATCCTGTGAAAGAGGGAGGGGCAAGGGAAGAGGTTTCCCCTGACGGTTCATGTACAGGCCACAGTGGAGCACCGAAGAAAACCCACTCAATACCGCCCATGTTGTCCAGGAAATCAACCCTCACAAATCCAAAAGAACAGGACCAGATAATTAATTGGATGACCTCTCAAGCATCCAGAAGTGGGTTAAGCAGCACCAGCACATCACGCACGAGGTCCGAGTCCTCAGTCAGTTACAAGGGGCCAGTGGGCACAAAGCTGACACAACCGGCAGCGACACCACGCACACAACTGCCAAATAACCAGTCCGAAGAATTTCCTCAGGACACAATAGGGTATTCGCAGGAGCTATTCCCAGCCCAACAAACTTCCACCTTTCAAAGGTCAATGGAACAGCCAGAAATGTTGTGCCCGAATTCACAACCATTTACTGTGGGAAATGCACCGCGCACTGAAATGCAAGGCGAGTCCGAGGACTTTGAAACCCAAATCCCAGAGCAAGTTGGGCAGGAGGGGTTTCAATTGCAGGAGGTCGGCCGAGAAGATCTGGAAGACGACGTTGGAGTGAGCTGCGCAGAGGTTGTTCTGGGGAGCTCTACTCCACGGCGGCGGCCCACAATCACATATGACGAGTTTGAGGAGATGGAAGAGGAGGGTTTGGACAATGTGGACACAGACCCAGATTTTGTATGTGAAGGAGAACATCGCCGTTGTAGCAGCACAGATGAGTCTGTTGAAGAACCCACTGCTGCACGAGTTCGCCTTGTGCCACAAGGTAGGCAGCGCGAAATTTCAGGCACCACAAGCGTGGAAGTTCAAGTGAGACGCAAAAGAGGCGCAAACAGAAATCGCCAGCAAGGCAGGTGCTCCAAAGTCTGGCCTTTCATTGAAGACTGCAGTGAGGATGGTACCATGGTGATTTGCAAGGTGTGCAAGACCCGCCTGAGCAGGGGGAAAAATATTAACAACCTCTCCACCACCAGCATGACCCGCCACATGGTATCCAAACATCCCACTCTGTGGACAAACGCGGCAGGACAGGGTACCAGCAACACTGCCTCCCTTGGGGTCACCAGACTCACCACCAGACCCTCCTCAGCAGCAGCAGTAGCCCAGCCATTGCGTGGTTCACAACAACATTCACAAACATCAGACGACGCTGACACTGTCACTTTCCGGAATAGTGCTCTTGAGGTCTCCCAGTCTTCATCAAACACAACAACCAACAGCCCTTCAGTGTGCAGCCCTACGGTTCAGTTGTCTGTCTCGGAGATGTATGAGCGCAAGAGGAAATTGCCAGCAAATGACCCCCAGGCCGTGGCACTAACAGCCAGCATAGCCAAGCTTCTGGCCTGCGAAATGCTGCCATATCGAGTGGTGGAGACAAACAGCTTCAAGGGCATGATGTCAGTGGCCATCCCACGTTACGTGGTTCCCAGCCGCTACCACTTTGCGCGCTCTGCAGTGCCTGAGTTGCATGAGCACGTGGTCAGCAAAATAACCCGAAGCTTGAAGAATGTCGTTGCCTGCAAGGTTCACCTCACCACTGACACCTGGACGAGTGCGTTCGGCCAGGGTCGATACATCTCCCTTACCGCGCACTGGGTGAACCTTGTGGAGCCTGGCAGCGATTCCTCACCTGCTACGGCGCGGGTGTTGCCCACGCCGCAAACAGCTGCACCGCCGTCCCTCCCACTGGATAACAGCAGCACCTACCTCTCTGACTCCTTCTCCTCCAACACATCTCAAAGCTGTACCTCATCCGGAAACGCTAACCCAGCAGCAGTAGGATCGTGGAAGCAGTGCAGCACAGCTGTTGGCATGCGTCAGCAAGCGTTGCTGAAGCTGATCTGCCTTGGGGATAAGCAGCACACAGGGGAGGAAATTTGGAGGGGAATAAAGGAACAGACGGATTTGTGGCTGGCACCGCTGGACCTGAAACCGGGCATGGTTGTGTGTGATAATGGGAGTAATCTCATTCGCGCTTTAAGGTTGGCTAAGCTGACACACATCCCTTGCCTGGCGCACGTGATGAACCTAGTAGTTCAGGGGTTCCTGAGGACATACCCAGGCGTGGCCGATCTTCTGTTGAAGGTGCGACGAGTGGCCAAACATTGTAGAAATTCCAGTACTGCTTTGGGGGCACTCGCCAAGATGCAGGAGCGCTTCAATCTCCCCCACCATCGCTTGCTGTGTGATGTCCCTACGCGCTGGAATTCTACGCTGCACATGCTAGCCCGCTTTTGCAAGCAGAAGAGTGCAGTGGTCCAGTACATGACGGCGCAGTACCGAGGCGCATCCGGACAGCTGCCAAGCTTCTGTGGATCCGATTGGGCCAACATGTTGGACCTCTGCCAAGTCCTCCAAAATTTTGAGCAATCCACGTTGCTTGTGAGCAGTGACAACTCTTTAGTCAGCATTACCATACCACTGCTGTGTTTACTGAAGAAGTCAATGTTGAAAATCAAGGAAACAGCTGTCATGATGCAACTGGGGGAATCTGAAGGAGAAAACGATCAGCGTGATGGTACCAACATCAGGCCATCTGCCTCAGGAAACTCTGGCCCCAGCAGCTATGACGAAGAAGAGGAGGAGGAACAGCTGGAGTTGGAGCAGGAATTTCATGCCACCACTGATGAGGGCCAGAGCGGTGCACGTTGGACTTCCACAATTCAGCACAAATGGTCAGCAGAAGCAGACCAGGAAGAAGGTGACGACTATGATGCATCACAACAACTATCACAACGCTCACAAGAGGATGATGAGGATTCTGTCAGGACTCTGGCACACATGGCTCAATTCATGATAGACTGCATTGAACGCGACCCACGCATTGTGCGCATTCTGGACAACACCAATTACTGGGTTTATACCCTTCTGGATCCACCGTACAAACACAATGTTCCAAAACTGCTTGAAGAAAGAGTCAGACAGGTCAAAATGGAAGAATACCAGCAGGCCCTTGTGGAGACTTTAGAGAGGAGATTGACATCCTCCCCCTCCTCTAGCCAGTTGTACGCCGACAGACTGACTTCCGCAAACCCAGGACAACCAGGAGGGCAGCAAACAACACAAGCCGCAGCTAGTGCCCAAAAGGGAATGGTATCGGCAGTGTCCTTGGAGTGGGAAAATCTTTCTGACACCCATGCAGCAGCCCACAGAACAGCAAGCGTGCAGATCCACCTCCAACACCGATCGCCTGGAGAAGATGGTCAAGGACTACATGTGTTGAACAATCCATCTGCACCCTTCAACTATTGGGTATCGAAGCTAGACACCTGGCACGAACTGGCAATGTACGCAATAGAGTTGCTGGCTTGCCCGGCAGCCAGCGTTATGTCGGAACGCTGTTTCAGTGCTGCCGGAGAAATCGTCACAGATCGGCGTATCCGCCTCTCCACAGAAAATGCAGACCGTCTGACTCAAATTAAAATGAATCAATCCTGGATTGGAAACGACTACGCAACACTCCCGGACTCCAACCAAGTAACATGAACAATGAACATCTGTGATGGGTTAGCGTTTCCGGTCCCTGTTTATTGAACCTCTCATCTGAATTACATTTATGACTGCATGGCGACAAAATGCATTGCTATCCACACGCTTCTTGTCCTCATGCAAGGCCTGGGTTGTTGTGTCTCAAAGCGTGGCCTTCTCCTCCTGCGCCGCCCTCCTCCTGTTCCATCACGTGTGCTGCTGCTGGGTTAGCGTTACCGGTCCCTTTTCCTGGAACCTCTCATCTGTATTACATTTATGACTGCATGGCGACAAAAAGCATGTTACCTGTGCAAAGAAAAATGACATTTTCTGCATTTAAAACTAAGACATTTTTTCCTTTGAAACTTTACAATCAATTTTCTCAAAAACTATAAGCTCTTTTTCAAATATTTTTTTTTCCTCTTGTGCCCACTCCCAAGGTGCACATACCCTGCAAATTTGGGGTATGTAGCATGTAAGGAAGCTTTACAAAGCACGAAAGTTCGGGTCCTCATTGACTTCCATTATGTTCGGAGTTCGGCGCGAACACCCGTTTACCTCGGCCATGTTCGGCGAACGTTCGCGAACCCGAACATCCAGGTGTTCACCCAACACTAAGTGCCAGCTATTTGTGGCCACAGTTTGCAAAGCAGGCAGCTCTGGTACCCACATTTCCACCAATAAACAAAATTTGTGTGAGCGCCTTTGGCAATGGCAAAATTTATGCGGAGCCTCCGTTTTTGTAGCTGGGGTTAGTTGTCATGAAGAGGGGATTAAAGTTAGGTGTCAGGATGGTCACCACTTAATAAATATCAATTTTTTCTTTTGGAGAAGAGGTAGTTTTGTGTTCTCTTGGCACTATCTAACAACACGTGAAATACATGTTTGTCTTCATTGTATACATGCCTGATGGTATTGATTTTTTGGGTGGTGACTCTGTTGGTGAGTAGCAGAGTCACCTAAATCTCCATTTACTAATGTATCAGAACTATGAAGGTTCTCAGAGATCAGTTTTCTCAAAAATGTTTTGCTTTCCCCCGTGTCTTTTGTAGCAGATGGATCCTTTTTGAATCCTTGGTGTTATACACCTGTTTGACCACAAGATGTCCTCAATACTCCTTGGAGACATTTTTAAACAATTCTAAATTGGAATCCTTTATAGCTGTATTTATTTATATATTAAAAAATCTTTTTTAGTGTTTATATAAATTAATATATGTATTAACATGTCTGTATATGTAATATTATAGTGATATTTAGGAATAGCATGTGTCATTTTATAAAAGGATTGAACTGTAATGAATTGGAATGCATAGAGGGCGGATGCAACCATGTGGTCGCATTTCCTGCCCATTTTACATGTATTGGGGTTGCACTTCCTGCCTGTAGAATGCATTAGTCAGTTATGACCTTGCAGTTGCGTCGCATGCGTACTCATATGGTTAGATGCGACCTTATGGTTGCTTACTTGAGGTAGGTTAGACGTCACTTCCCCCCCGCCCCCATGTTCCCATAGCAACCCTGCCGAGCAGCGCTGATCTGAGCGCTGCCCGACGGGTGTCCAGTACGCGGCCGCGTACTAATGATGCAGCAACCCACCCACTCAAACTCCTATTTAAACACATGAGGCATTCAGTCCACCAGCCTCCATTGAAGCAGACGCATTCTGCGAGTGCAGCAGATCTACTGGGTAAGCCACTTCATATATATATATATATATATATATATATATATATATATATATTATGTTTGCACTATTTTTTTGCACTTTGTACAATTCTATGTCGTAGCACTTTGCCTTGTAGGAGGCTTCATTAATATTATATATTATATATTTTTGGACATTTTTGCAGCCAACATAAATAAACACATTTTTTCACCCAAAGTTAATTGCATGTTATAGGTGTGGTGTGCTTTTGCATGCCATATAGTTTTTTTCACAATTCCTTTTTTCTTTTTTGGTGTATTGATTGCACATTGTTTTTTATGCACAATTTTGGCTTTGTTTTTTTTCAAACATTTTTGATTAGCAGTTCATGTCACTAGCTGCATTATGAACATATGGCACTGTATGATTATTGCACTTGCGCTTTAGGGTGCAGGGATATTTTTTATCACCCTTTTGTGTAACTTACCCAATATTTTTACATAAATTAGCCCAATTCTGTGGCCATACATTGTTATTTATAAAGATACCAGGAGATCTGCATACTTGTAGTGTTTGGGGATTTTTTATAGTTTTTAATTATGTCTTTGCTTTGGTTGTTTAAATAAACTTTGGTACTTTTTTGAATATACAGTCGTGGTGTGACATTTTTTTGAACGTTTAAACATCCACTATGAGAGAGTTCTTTTCTCTTTGAAAGTGTTGAGGTGTCAGGATGGAGGGTTTTAAGGTTAGGCATTAGGAAGGTGGGTTTTCAGGTTAGAGATCAGGGAAGGGAGGGATTAGGGTTAGGCATTGGCAGGTGGTTGGTTAGGGTTAAGCATCGGTGGAGGGGTTGTTAGTGTTAGGCATTGGAGGTGGGAGGGTTCTGTGTTAAAGTAGGGTTAGGTTTAACTTTAGTAAATTATCGTTAACATTTAGAGATTAGAGATGTAGCGAACGGTTCGCCGGCGAACGGTTCCAGGCGAGCTTAGGGGGTTCGCGTTCGCCTGCACCAGGCGAACTTTTGCGGAAGTTCGATTCTCCCCATAATGCACTATGAGGGTCAACTTTGACCCTCTGCATCACAGTCAGCAGGCACATTGTAGCCATTCAGGCTACACTAAGCCCTGGAGCCCCACCCCCCCTTACATAAGACAGGCTCCGGCGGCCATTAGCCTCACTCGTGTGCCTAGAAACAGACAAGGGACAGCTGCTGCAGACTTGTTCTTCTAGGGACAGATTAGTTAGGTTCTAGGCTGCTTTGCTTGCTCCTGACTGATTATTATTGCTTTTAAAGCACCCATCAACAGCAACAGCTCTTTTCAGAGCTCATCCTGTACATATTTTTTTTTTCTGTGTGTCAAACTGACACTTTTGTTGCATGCACAGCCTTGCTAATTGATAGTGTGTGTGCCACTGCCAGCAGCCCAGCACATTCAGTGACTACCTGTGTGTGTGACAGGGAGCTGCACATTGTACTACCCAGTACTGCATATACCCCAGTACCTGTTGTGTTTACTTAACCCACCTCATCACTGCATATACCTAGCTTTGTGTTGAGTGAACCCAGCTCACTGCATCTAACTACCTGTTGTGTTGAGTGAACCCACCTGGCCACCTCACTCTAACTACCTGTTGTGTTGAGTGAGAACCCACCTCACTGCATCTTAAGTACCTTTACTGTTCAGTGAACTCAGCTCACAGCATCTTACTACCTGTTGTGTTGAGTGAGAACCCACCTCACTGCATCTTAAGTACCTTTACTGTTCAGTGAACCCAGCTCACTGCATCTTACTACCTGTTGTGTTGAGTGAGAACCCACCTCACTGCATCTTAAGTACCTTTACTGTTCAGTGAACCCAGCTCACTGCATCTTACTACCTGTTGTGTTGAGTGAGAACCCACCTCACTGCATCTTAAGTACCTTTACTGTTCAGTGAACCCAGCTCACTGCATCTTACTACCTGTTGTGTTGAGTGAGAACCCAACTCACTGCATCTTAAGTACCTTTACTGTTCAGTGAACTCAGCTCACTGCATCTTACTACCTGTTGTGTTGAGTGAGAACCCATCTCACTGCATCTTAAGTACCTTTACTGTTCAGTGATCCCAGCTCACTGCATCTAACTACCTGTTGTGTTGAGTGAACCCACCTCACTGCATATACCTAGCATCCCCCCAAGATGGACAAAATGGACAAACCAGGTAGAGGAAGAGGTAGAGGCAGACCCAGTGGAAGGCCACCAGGCACCGGCAGGTCTGTGGCTGTGCGAGGTGGTGTTGCTGTGATTTCGTGTGGACCTGGCCCAAAATACAGTGCTCAGATGAAGGCACGTGCCATCACTTCCCAAAATCGTGAGGAGGTGCTTGAGTATTTAACACAGAACACCTCATCTCCCGCAGCCACCAGCGCTACAACAAGCACCACATCCGCTGCATTTGACACTTCGCAGGAGTTATTTGGTGGTGGCGGTGAAATCACTGATTCCCAGCCACTACTGCAACAACAACAAGAGGGCGCAGGTACACCACCTCATACATCTGAGGTAGGTGGCGATAGTATGGACGTAACGTGTGTGGATGGGGATGATGGACCAACTGAAGTTGGTGCAGTTGAGGAGGTGTCTGAGGAAAGCGCAGCTGGCCAGGAGGATTATGATGACGATTATACGGATAGCACATATGTTCCCGGTAGAGGAGATGACCAGGGGGACAGTTCAGAGGAGGAGTCAGAGAGGACTAGGAGGAGACGATTCCATGATA
Organism: Hyperolius riggenbachi; assembly: GCF_040937935.1. Taxonomy (NCBI): domain Eukaryota; kingdom Metazoa; phylum Chordata; class Amphibia; order Anura; family Hyperoliidae; genus Hyperolius; species Hyperolius riggenbachi. The sequence goes on from NC_090649.1 coordinate 64,201,017, forward strand.
GAAGCAGAGGGAGCTCGTCCTCAGAAACAGCTGGGGGCAGTGTCCGGCGCCATGTATCGCCAGCTATGGCCAGACAGCCAACATGCCCTTCAACGTCAGCTGCTGATGCCACCGTAGCGCCATCACCCCAGGGGGGCTCAGCGGTTTGGAAATTTTTTAACGTGTGTGTCTCAGATCGGAGCAAAGCCATCTGTTGTCTCTGCCAGCAAAAATTGAGCCGTGGAAAGGCCAACTCTCACGTAGGGACAAGTGCCTTACGAAGGCACCTGGAGCTATTACCATACAAGCTGGTGGAGTCGGAGGCTTTCCGTAAGTTTGTGACCATTGGTACACCGCAGTGGAAGATACCAGGCCACAATTATTTTTCACAAAAGGACATACCCAAACTGTACCGTGCAGTTGAGAGGCAAGTGGTGTCATCTCTGGCACACAGCGTTGGGTCAAGGGTCCACCTGACCACGGATGCCTGGTCTGCCAAGCACGGGCAGGGCCACTACATTACATACACAGCCCATTGGGTCAACCTGGTGACCGATGGCAGCAAGCAGGGAGTACGTGGCTGCACAGCGGACCGACTTGTCGCACCTCCACGACTTGCAGGCAGGCCTCCAGCCACCTCCTCTCCACCTGCTACCACCGCTTCGCTGTCGTCATCCTCCTCCTCCTCCTTGGCTGGTGCCGCGATCTCCTCTCCAGCTACACAGCCCCAGCACCCCAGGGCCTATGCTGCATGCCAGGTACAACGGTGTCACGCAGTGTTAGACATGTCTTGCCTGAAAGCGGAGAGTCACACTGGAGCAGCTCTCCTGGCTGCTCTTAACAAACAGGTGGAGCAATGGCTGACCCCGCACAAGCTTGAGATAGGCAACGTGGTGTGTGACAACGGCAGCAATCTCATTGCTGCGTTGAATTTGGGAAATCTGACACACATACCCTGCATGGCACATGTGCTGAATCTGGTCGTGCAAAGATTTGTGTCCAAGTACCCAGGCTTAGAGGACGTCCTGAAGCAGGCCAGGAAGTTGTGTGGGCATTTCAGGCGCTCTTACAAAGCCATGGCACGCTTTGCGGACATTCAGCGTAGAAACAACTTGCCGGTGAGACGCCTGATTTGCAATAGCCCGACTCGCTGGAATTCCACCCTGCTAATGTTCTCTCGCCTGCTAGACCAGGAGAAAGCCGTCACCCAGTACCTGTATCATTACAGTACAAGGACACAATCTGTGAGGATGGGGATGTTGTGGCCCAACAACTGGACACTGATGCGAAATGCATGCAGGGTCATGGAGCCCTTTGAGGAGGTGACCAAACTGGTGAGTCGCGATGAGGGCACCATCAGCGACTTGATCCCCTACGCCTACTTCCTGGAGCGTGCCGTGCGTAGAGTGGTGGATACAGCTGTGGAGTAGCGTGAACGAGAAGAGTTATGGCAGCAGGAGTCGTGGGAGCCATTTACACCCGAACCCGATGTTCCCACAACACCTGCGGCAGCACAGAGGGGGGAGGAGGAGGAGAAAGAAGAGGAGTCCTGTGGGGAAGGAGAGGAGTCAGACTCTGATGATGATGAGGAAGGTGTTTCTGTGGAGGAGGAAGAGGCGGCGGAAGAAGAACAACCGCGGCAGCCGTCACAGGGGGCTTCCGCTGCTCCACGTTCCTGTGGTATTGTTCGTGCCTGGGGGGAGGAAGAGGAGTTGCATCCCGTCACTGAGGAAGAGCAAGAGGAGATGGAGAGTACGTCTGCATCCAGCTTTGTGCAGATGTCCTCTTTCATGTTGTCCAGCCTGTTGAGGGACCCCCGTATCAAAAAACTCAAGACGAATGACCTGTACTGGGTGGCCACGCTACTAGACCCTCGGTACAGGCACAAAGTGGCAGACCTGTTACCAACTCAACACAAGGCGGAAAGGATGCAGCACTTGCAGAACAAGCTGTCGATGATGCTTTACAATGCATTTAAGGGTGATGTGGCTGCACAACGCAATCAAGGTACCACTGGCAATAACCCTCCTCCTCCCAAGTCCACACAGGCAAGGACAGGACGCTCCAGCGATCTCAGGGTGATGTCGGACATGCGGATGTTCTTTAGTCCAACTCCTCGCCATAGTCCTTCCGGATCCACCCTCCACCAACGCCTGGACCGGCAGGTAGCCGACTACCTGGCCTTGAGTGTGGATGTAGACTCTGCGAAAAGCGACGATAAACCCTTGGACTACTGGTTGCGCAGGCTTGATCTGTGGCCAGAGCTGTCCCAATTTGCCATACAACTTCTCTCTTGCCCTGCCGCAAGCGTCCTGTCAGAAAGGACCTTCAGTGCAGCTGGAGGCATAGTTACTGAGAAGAGAAGTCGCCTAAGTCACGACAGTGTTCAGTACCTGACCTTTATCAAAATGAATGAGGAATGGATCACGGAGGGCTACTGCACGACCGAAGACTAAGTCAGTCCCCACACACAGCATCTCTGCCTGCAGGCCGCTTGACTGCCTTCTCCGCCACCATCAACAGGGTCCAGGACTCTAGGCGGATTCCTGAATTTTTAAGGCCGCTGCTAGCAGCGGCCGCTACACACATTTTTCTGGTGCGTGTACATGCCTGCCTAATTTTTCTGGCTGCACTGCGGGCGGCTGCAACAAAAAAACAAAAGGCATGTACATGTGCCCATCCCCCTTTGTGATCATTACCTTGCCGCGGTGAAGGGGCTTGCGCATCACAATGAAGCAATGACCGCCGGCTATTTGAGTGTCTCGGGTGGGGGTGGCACACAAAAGATAATAAGGTCGTTGCTTCATTGTGGTCAGACCAAATTTGATCAGCTGGACAGTCACTGTTGTTCTATCATTGAGCTACCACAGCCCGGCGACCATATGGGCTTGAAAAACTCCACGGCCTACACTCTGGCCACGGTGCGCACCAGTCCAGCACGGCCATCACTATGCAAACAGGTGTTTGCGGTGCGTTACACAGTGAGTTTGGTGTGTCAGTGTGAAGCAGAACTCTAATTACACTCCCTAATTGATGTATACCCATGCAAGATGTTTGAAAGCACTTTAGGCCTGCAATTTAGCATTCAATGTGATTTCTGCCCTTAAAACGCTGCTTTGCGTCAAATCCAGATTTTTCCCCGAGACTTTGGGCATGTATCCCACTCCGCTATGCCCCCCTCCAGGTGTTAGACCCCTTGAAACATCTTTTCCATCACTTTTGTGGCCAGCATAATTTTTTCTATTTTTCAAAGTTCGCCTCCCCATTGAAGTCTATTGCGGTTCGCGAACTTTTACGCGAACCGAACCTTCCGCGGAAGTTCGCGAACCCGCTTCGCGAACCGAAAATCGGAGGTTCGCGACATCTCTATTAGAAATGTCGCGAACCTCCGATTTTAGGTTCGCGAACCCCATTCGTGAACCTCCGCGAAAGGTTCGGTTCGCGAAAAAGTTCGCAAACCGCTATAGACTTCAATGAGGAGGCGAACTTTGAAAATTTTAAAAAATTCTACCAGTTGGAAAAATGATATAAAACATGTTTCAAGAGCTCTAACACCGGGAGGCACACCTGACTGAGTGAAATACACATCACTGCTGGAGGACCCTTCCTCCTCCAAGCAAGGTCCTTATACCATTTGACTCAGTTGTCTGCCTACACTAATTAGTTATGGGACAGCTGCTACACACTCTGCTAGGGAGATTTTAATTAGCCTCTTGTGGGTCCCCACCTCCCTCCTCCCTCGTACCGGAGGGAGGAGGGTCTCATCTGCCAGGGAATTATACTATTTCAAAAACCAGTTTACATCATACCATGGCTGGGAATCGAACCCAGATCTCACTGTGTGGTGGGCAAGTCACCCTAACCACTGTACCACCACAACAGTACTAACTGAAGCTGGCCTAAAATTTACCATTTATGCTAAATGCAATAGAAACATTAGGTTGCTTAAAGGGAACCTTAACTGAGAGTGATATGGATGTTTCCTGTAAACAATACCAGTTGCCTGGCAGTCCAGCTGATCTTTGTGTCTGCAATAGTGGCTGAATCACACCCTGAAACAAGCATGCAGCTAATCCAGTCTGACTTCAGTCAGAGCACCTGATCTGCATGATCGTTCAGGGGCTGTGGCTAAAAGTATTAGAGACACAGGATCAGCAGGCGATTCAGGCAACTGGTATTATTTTAAAAGGAAAAATCCATATCCTTCTCCGTTTAGGTTCCCTTTAAGGATTTGTAGCATAAAAGCCAACTCACATTGGCTGGGATTTGAACCTGGGTCTCACTGTGTGGTGGGCAAGCACCCTAACCACTGTACCACAACAGTAGTAACTGAAGCTGGCCTAAAATTTACCATTTATGCTCAATGCAATAGAAACATTAGGTTGCTTAAAGGGAACCTTAACTGAGAGTGATATGGATGTTTCCTGTAAACAATACCAGTTGCCTGGCAGTCCAGCTGATCTTTGTGACTGCAATAGTGGCTGAATCACACCCTGAAACAAGCATGCAGCTAATCCAGTCTGACTTCAGTCAGGGCACCTGATCTGCATGCTTGTTCAGGGGATGTGGCTAAAAGTATTAGAGACACAGGATCAGCATGCGATTCAGGCAACTGGTATTATTTTAAAAGGAAAAATCCATATCCTTCTCCGTTTAGGTTCCCTTTAAGGATTTGTAGCATAAAAGACAACTCATATTGGCTGGGATTTGAACTTGGGTCTCACTGTGTGGTGGGCAAGCGCTCTAACCACTGTACCACAACAGTAGTAACTGAAGCTGGCCTAAAATTTACCATTTATGCTTAATACAAGAGAAAAAGTAGACAAGACAAATAACATTTATATCACACTTTTCTCCTGGCGGACTCAAAGCACCAGAGCTGCAACCACTAGGGCATGCTCTATAGGCAGTAGCAGTGTTGGGAAGACTTGCCTAAGGTCTCCTACTGAATAGGTGCTGGCTTACTGAACAGACAGAGCTGAGCTTTGAACTCTGGTCTCCTGTGTCAGAGGCAGAGCCCTTAACCATTACTCCATGCAGCCACTGCTTACGGATACGTAGCCAGACATGGCCTTGTCTTTTGTGTTTAACAGTTGTCCAAAGAGAACCCCAGATAGCCAGGTAGATTCATCTCTCTCTCTCTCTCTCTCACCAACACTACATGCTGAAGCCAGCCTAGCATGTACCATTTATGCTCAATCTATTTATGCTCAAAAATACAATTCCGCGGAAAGCGGTGACCATCCCTACGAGAGAGAGAGAGAGAGAGAGAGAGAGAGAGAGAGAGAGAGAGAGAGAGAGAGAGAGAGAGAGATGAATCTACCTGGCTATCTGGGGTTCTCTTTGGACAACTGTTGAACACAAAAGACAAGGCCATGTCTGGCTACATATCCGTAAGCAGTGGCTGCATGGTGTAATGGTTAAGGGCTCTGCTTCTGACACAGGAGACCAGAGTTCAAATCGCAGCTCTGTCTGTTCAGTAAGCCAGCACCTATTCAGTAGGAGACCTTAGGCAAGTCTTCCTAACACTGCTACTGCCTATAGAGCATGCCCTATTGGCTGCAGCTCTGGTGCTTTGAGTCCGCCAGGAGAAAAGTGTGATATAAATGTTATTTGTCTTGCCTACTTTTTCTCTTGTATTGAGCATAAATGGTAAATTTTAGGCCAGCTTCAGTTACTACTGTTGTGGTACAGTGGTTAGGGTGCTTGCCCACCACACAGTGAGACCCAGGTTCAAATCCCAGCCAATGTGAGTTGGCTTTTATGCTACAAATCCTTAAAGGGAACCTAAACGGAGAAGGATATGGATTTTTCCTTTTAAAATAATACCAGTTGCCTGAATCGCCTGCTGATCCTGTGTCTCTAATACTTTTAGCCACAGCCCCTGAACAAGCATGCAGATCAGGTGCCCTGACTGAAGTCAGACTGGATTAGCTGCATGCTTGTTTCAGGGTGTGATTCAGCCACTATTGTAGTCACAAAGATCAGCTGGACTGCCAGGCAATTGGTATTGTTCACAGGAAACATCCATATCACTCTCAGTTAAAGTTCCCTTTAAGCAACCTAATGTTTCTATTGCATTGAGCATGAATGGTAAATTTTAGGCCAGTGTCAGTTACTACTGTTGTGGTGCAGTGGTTAGAGTGCTTGCCCACCACACAGTGAGACCCAAGTTCAAATCCCAGCCAATATGAGTTGGCTTTTATGCTACAAATCCTTAAAGGGAACCTAAACGGAGAAGGATATGATTTTTTCCTTTTAAAATAATACCAGTTGCCTGAATCGCCTGCTGATCCTGTGTCTCTAATACTTTTAGCCACAGCCCCTGAACAATCATGCAGATCAGGTGCTCTGACTGAAGTCAGACTGGATTAGCTGCATGCTTGTTTCAGGGTGTGATTCAGCCACTATTGCAGTCACAAAGATCAGCTGGACTGCCAGGCAACTGGTATTGTTTACAGGAAACATCCATATCACTCTCAGTTAAGGTTCCCTTTAAGCAACCTAATGTTTCTATTGCATTTAGCATAAATGATAAATTTTAGGCCAGCTTCAGTTAGTACTGTTGTGGTGGTACAGTGGTTAGGGTGCTTGCCCACCACACAGTGAGATCTGGGTTCGATTCCCAGCCATGGTATGATGTAAACTGTTTTTTGAAATAGTATAATTCCCTGGCAGATGAGACCCTCCTCCCTCCGGTAGGAGGGATGAGGGAGGTGGGGACCCACAAGAGGCTAATTAAAATCTCCCTAGCAGAGTGTGTAGCAGCTGTCCCATAACTAATTAGTGTAGGCAGACAACTGAGTCAAATGGTATAAGGACCTTGCTTGGAGGAGGGAGGGTGGGTGGGCCTCCATCAGTGTGTTTGGCAATAATGTGTCTGCTGACAGTGATATGGAGAGTCAAAGTTTTGCTCAATAGAACATTATGGGGCGAATCGAACTTCCGCAAAAGTTCGCCTGATGCAGGCGAACGCGAACCCCCAAAGTTCGCCTGGAACCGTTCGCGACATCTCTATTAACATTTAGTACCACTAGACCACCAGGGAGGCCACATGGGGGGGTACTACTAGAACACTGGGGAGGTCACTCTCTCACGCACCCCCCCCCCCCCCCAAAAAAAAGTCTCTGATTGTTGTGTGTGTGTTGTCTGTAAATTGTCAGCATCAGGTGTCAAATACCCTGGATACACCCTTTTCCATCTTATTTTATTGTATGCTTACTTAAAGGGAAGGTTCAGGGACTATCTGAAAAAAATAAAAATCCCCATCCACTTACCTGGGGCTTCCTCCAGCCCGTGGCAGGCAGGAGGTGCCCTCGGCGCCACTCCGCAGGCTCCCGGTGGTCTCCGGTGGCGCGCCCGACCTGGCCAGGCCGGCGGCCAGGTCGGGCTCTTCTGCGCTCCAAGGCCCGGCACTTCTGCGTCCCACGCCGGTGCGCTGACGTCATCGGACGTCCTCCGGGCTGTACTGCGCAGGCGCAGAACTACTGCGCCTGCGCAGTACAGCCCGGAGGACGTCCGATGACGTCAGAGCGCCGGCGTGGGACGCAGAAGTGCCGGGCCTTGGAGCGCAGAAGAGCCCGACCTGGCCGCCGGCCTGGCCAGGTCGGGCGCGCCACCGGAGACCACCGGGAGCCTGCGGAGCGGCGCCGAGGGCACCTCCTGCCTGCCACGGGCTGGAGGAAGCCCCAGGTAAGTGGATGGGGATTTTTATTTTTTTCAGATAGTCCCTGAACCTTCCCTTTAATGCTTTAGCTGATCCTATACCTGTCTAAGCAGACAAAAAAAGCAAGTTGGTGTATAGGCACCTTCTGGAGCCATTCAAACTAAAAGGGTTTTTTTGTGTTTTTTTTTATTCTTTCTTTTAATTTACTTAGTGCTGGCATATTCTGTCGCAGTGTAAAGAGTACAAAATAGACAATAGTGGGGATTGCGTCTCCTATTTAAACTGCCAAATACTAAGTATGGTGAAATAAAACAATGATTTTAACTCTCAACTCTTCAAAAGAATGACTTATGAACAGACTGCTGTATACTAAAGACGAACAATGATTAAGGTAGCACATTATTTAAAATGTCATACACCCAAGTAGAGCCCATTCGGGTGGTTGCTGACTCACAGTCTAAACAATTTACTGAATTAAAATGATGCTACATGTTTCGCACACTAAAGTGGGACTTCCTCAGGGGTGAAATTAAGTGCAGAAGTGAACAATGCATTTAAACAATCACATTCAGTACATTGTATATAAAGACAATTTGTATGACAGCTAGATCACTTAGGTTTCATTCTGGTGGCGAGATACAGCACAGATACTGTGTGGTAAGGGGCAATTAATAAACCCTTTACAAGGGGTGAGGTCCACCTCAGCACCGGGAGGGGCGTGGAAGGTGAAGTTCTGCAGCAATGATGTAAAAAACAGGAAGAGCTCCATCCTCCCCATGTTCTCTCCAGCACAGCTTCTCTTACCTGGGAAAACAGAATACAACAGCTCATCATTGATTACGTATTGTTATTTTTTTTTCCAACGGTAAATTTTTATTGATTTAACAAAATACATTACATAGGAGTTTCACATATCAGGAGTTACAGATAAAAAATTCTTCTATGTCATCTTATGAACATATTTCCATCTGTTCAACATATATAGTATGTAGCATGTGCAATTTACGAAAAACCATCTCCAGCCATATGGCTGGCTGGACAGGGACTTCTCTATTGAAGCTGGCTACTGGTATCCGTGTCTCTGAGACTTACCAGTGCACAGAAAGCAGTATACGATCAACATTAGATATATTACTGTAGTGACATAACTTATCCATGGACACAATTTACTCCTTAAAGAGGCACTTAAGCCTAGAAACAAACATCAGTTTTACTCACCTGGGGCTTCTACCAGCCCCCTGCAGCCATCACGTGCCCTTTCATTCACTCTTGGATCCTCTTGTCCTCCACCGCCAGCTACTTTGACCTCATCGACAGGCCCAACAGGCCTGGCCACGCGTTCCTGTCCGCAATAGCATCCTGCGCAGGGCGTTATTGCGGATGGGAACGCGTAGAAGGAGATGCGTAGCCAGTGAGCCTGTCGGACGAAAACGAAAGTAGCTGGCAGCGGGGTACCAGAGGATCCAAGAGTGTCTGCAAGGGCATGGGACAGCTGCAGAGGGCTGGTATAAGCCCCAGGTGAGTAAAACTGGTTTTTTTTTTGCTCAGGCTTAAGTATCCCTTTAATGCAGGGGTCAGGAACCTTTTTGGCTGAGAGAGCCATAAACTCCACATATTTTAAAATGTAATGCCGTGAGAGCCATACAATATGTTTCAAACTGGGACAGTAGGGCTCACGTTTCTGTTGCCATGGTGATGTGTATACAGTTGATCCGTTGGGCAGCGGAAGTGTCAGACACATCTTCAGCTTCTCTTGGGTTTCACGAACATCAGCAATTTCTCCGAAAGCCAGACAGGAGAAATACCGACTAACAGCTTGTACAATTAGCTAGCTGAATTGGGGGTTTATTCACTTTGTAGGAAGGCAGCCTATTGGGCCAATCAAAGTGCAGGGATCTCCTCCTACAAAGTCACTGGACCTGACAGGGTCCAGAGTGGGACAATTGGAGCAGCTGTTAGTTTTGGGGGTAGCGTAAGTTAGTAGTGCACTACTTTTAAAATGTTGCTTACGCTGCCGCACTAAGCTGTGCTGCTTGAGCAGTGTAGCTTAGTGAATAAAACCCTACTGATTTGTATGTGAGCCAGATGTAGCCATAAAAAAGCCACATCTGGCTCCCAAGCCATAGGTTCCCTACCCCTGCTTTAATGTCTCTGTGTATAACTGATACAGTATGTACTTGTATGTTTAACCTAGTTTAGGAAGGTAAAGAAAAATTACCTAAAACCAACTAGAACTTGAAGAACTGTTTCCAGCTATCTGGTAATTGATAGTTAGAGTGAGCACTGTAACAACAGCGCAGTAGATTTGGGCACAGCCAGTGCCACCATAGACCGTAAGAGGAATTACTGCAATAGCAGTGCACTGTGAGTATCTTCAGCACCGTCAGAATACGGAGCTGAAGTTGCTCTTAAAATACTATGAATCGGCCTCCAACAATAGCTGGAAGCCCATGTATATCATTCCCCACCATCCACGCGGACATGGAGGGGGAATAGTAATTAACACTGCCGGGAACTTGTGCAGCAGCAGGATAAGCCATATACCGGCTATGTCTTGCGCCCAAGTCTCCCGGTGGCCAATCCATATGTACGCAGTTAGTGTGCTTACTTAGGGCCTTATTTCAAAGTGATTATTCCATTATTAAGTTGCGCTTAACCATTGCAACTAGATGGGTTATCATAAAAGAATCTCTGGATTTCCAGTGTGAAATTATGCAGTGTTGTGCGGCAATCAATATGTCACAATTAATTAGGCAGCGTGGAATATCAATTTTCTCAGTTAAAAGTAACGCTAATGGAGGGTAGTGATGGGCCGAACCGTTCGCCTGGTGAACTGCTCTGGGCCTCTTACTACTTCCGGGTCGCAATGACCCGGAGTAGTACGTCTGCGCTGCCCGACGGAGCGCGTCCTAGATCACGCTCCTGTTGCCGGGCACTCTCTGCGCATGAGCGTGACATCACTCATGACGTCACACACATGCGCAGAGAGTGCCCGGCAACAGGAGCGTGATCTAGGACGCGCTCCGCTGGGCAGCGCAGGCGTACTACTCCGGGTCATTGCGACCCAGAAGTAGTAAGAGGCCCATGGAATAAGAGATGTTCGCTGGTGAACGGTTCGGGAACCGTTCGCCACATCTCTAATGGAGGGGTCAATTTGAAAGAGAGTTTATAATATGTCATATATTATGCAGTCAACTTCTGGCCATAGGTTTCTTACTAAGAGGCATTCCCTAAGCATATGCATCGTAGTTCCTAAGTATTTATCACATTCCCAGCATGTGGAAGATGCGGTTTTAGCGTAAAGACGCTGCTTTCTTTGGAGTAATATACCACCTTGTCAGGGACTTCTGGAATTGTTCCCAGTGTAATTTCAATTGCATTTCAATTGCATTTCGAGTATTTCAAGAGGAGCCCATTAGATAAGAGTATTTATTTCAGAGAAATCATACAATTCAAATCATAACCCCAGGTATTTAGATATTTGGACAGCAGGGATTTTTTTTGCCATTATGAGGCCGTTATACCATAGAGCAGAGCTCCCCAACCCTGTCCTCAAGGCCCACCAACAGTGCATGTTTTGCAGGAAACCACAAACATGCTCAGGTGAGGTAATTCGTGTCTCGGCAGGGCTGATTAACTACCTCTGTGGATTTCCACAAAACATGCACTGTTGGTGGGCCTTGAGGACAGGGTTGGGGAACACTGCGTAGAGTAATTCTGCCTTGGAAGGGGATCTTAGAATTGAGCATAGTGGTATGTAACTGTTGATTTCAGGGATAATAATTATTTTTGACCTGAGAAATCTGAGAATCCTATAGTAAGTATAGGAAGTAGATGTAGGTATGTGGTATTGGTTCTGATGCCCTCGTTTAGGTATCTGAGACCTTGCCTTTGCCCCATTGAAAGATCTATGTCAGGAATCATTAAATGCATAGCTTGTAAAGGGATTCTAGGGGATGATGAGGATTGATCATTTGGTGGGTGTTAACAAAAGCAAGAGAAGTGCGCCATCTACGTAACTCTCCAGCGGCCACTGGAGAGATACATAGAGAGCGCACTTCCTCTTGCGCAGACTGGCCGCGACTGGAGGAAGTAACGGGACCCGGTAGTGGAGCTGCAGACAGCAGAGGACGGTGGCGTGGGAGCAATCTGTGCGCATGGGGAAGGAGGAAGCCCCAGCTATGTATAAATCTTTTATTATTTTTCACCTCCCTGGTGGTATGATTATTTCTAGATTTTAAGGTCTTTTCTGAACATTTCAGAGCCTAAAATCAGGAAATAATCATGCTGCTAGGAAGCCAGCAGCAGTCCCTGCACTCACTCAATCTCCTCCCTGGGCTCTAGCACTGCAATTTTCCCTCCATCCTCCGGGTGGTGCTGTAACACTTTTTGGTGAGATCAATGACTGTTATTTCACCAGAGTGACTCAGAGCCTCCGAGGACAGGAAATAGGACTACCAACGTCCTGATCGCCTGGGAAGTGTAACGATAGGTGTCAGCAACACAGAATTTTCTGATTTTTGGTGATCTGCAGTATCATCAATAATACAAATGCTATACTTGATTATGTGGTGATCTGCAGAATCATCAATAATACTAGTATAGCTAGACACAGGACAACCAATGTGAAATAGTGTTTGGTGCGACAGTATTGAAGAGATGAGATCTCTCTAGGAGCGGGAGATTCAGACAATACTGCAGCCAAGAATTCCCTGAGGGACAGGGAATTCAGACTGCACTGCAGCCAGTGGACACCTGAGGAGCAGGGACCACTGACTGTGATGCAAGGATAATCACCTGAGGAGCAGGTGATTAAAGACCACACTTCAGCTAAGGATCCCCTGAGGAGCAAAGGATTCAGACTGTATTGCAGCCAGTGGATCTCTGAGGAGCAGGGACCACTGACTGTACTCCAATGAAGATCATCTGAAGAGCAGGTGATTAAGACTATACTGCAACCAGGAATCCCCTGAGGAGCAGAGAATTCGGACTGTACTGCAGCCAGTGGGCACCTGAGGAGCAGGGACCACTGACTGAGCTGCAAGGATGATCACCTGAGGAGCAGGTGATTAGAACTATACTGCAGCCAGGGATCCCCTGAGGAGCAGGGAATTCAGACTGTACTGCAGCCAGTGGACACTTGAGGAGCAGGGACCACTGACTGAGCTGCAAGGATGATCAACTGAGGAGCAGGTGATTAAGACTATACTGCTGCCAGGGATCCCCTGAGGAACAGGGGATTCAGACTGTACTGCAGCCGGCAGACACTTGAGGAGCAAGTGTTGCAGACAGAGCTGTAAAGACTGATCACCTAGGGAGTAGGTGACAGCTCTTAGGAATTCCTCACTAATGGCTAGACCCACTAGTGAGGACAGGAAGGTCAGACAAGCAGGGTAAGCAACGTACGGACAGACAAGGTACAAAGACAGAAGGCTTATTCAGTGTAAAGGTTCAGGCTGTGTCGGCAACAGTAATCAGTTAGGCAGAAATACCGAATCAGCAACAGGAGACTAGTCAGGGAAGCAGAAGATCATAACAGATAAACAGTAGCAATATAGCAATATCCTAGTCTAGGTGTGAAGTCCTTGGTTTCAACACCTGGGATCTAGACTAAAGTATAGTACACAGAAATCACAATACAATTAGTACTTTAAGCTATCAACAGAAACTGGCTAAGTGTGAATTCCCAGCTCCGGCTGGTTCTAACACACTGTAAGATCTGACTAGGGTCTGAGCGCTAGCACGTTAGCGTTCGCAACAGCAGACAACCAGCAACTGACAGGCAGGTCCTATATATACTCAAAGCGCTCCACCGCGCCGCCCCAGTCACTCAGCCAATCTGGAGCACAACTGGAGTCAGCTGACCGGCTGATCAGCTGACTCCCTTTCTACTTGCATAAAGGTCCTGTCGCCTGGCGTAGCTCTCAATCTATGTGCACCAGAAGGACCAGGCAAAGCAGCAGCAGGTAGCTGCGTGGCAGAAGCCGCCGGCTGGAACGCGGAGATAGCGGCCATGCCACTTGCCCTGCTGGCTCCTCTCCGTCTGCCTCCGTCGGCTCCCGTTACGTTACTGGCGACACCCGGGCTGGGTATTGGGCCCAACTCTTCCTGGATCCTCACGCATGAAATCTTTATGCCAGCCGCTTCACGTCATCACGACGGCCGGCGTGACAGGTCTGCGCATGCGCGGTTTAGCGTTAGAACACCGCGAATGCGCAGACCTGTCACGCCGGCCGAAAAAATAAAGTGAAGCGGCCGGCGTGATGACTTCATGCGTGAGTATCCAGGAAGAGCCGGCCCAACTCCCCGCCCCGGGTGTTGCCGGTTACGGGAGCCGGCAGAGGCAGACGGAGAGGGGCCAGGAGGACGCCGGGAGACCTCACAGCCTGCGGTGAGCTGAAGGAAGCCCCAGGTAAGTGAAATCTTTTAATTTCAGCCACTGCTCAAGGTCCCTTTAAAACAAAACTTAAAGGGACTCCGAGCTCTGAAAAAAATGGAAAGTTGTACTTACCAGGGGCTTTTTCCAGCCCAGTGCTGGTCGGGAGGTCCCACGCCGGCGTCCTGGCTCCTCTCCTTCTCCCCGCTCCGGAATGGCTGGCAGGCCGCAGCCCGGGCGACACTCTCCCGAGTGTCGGGCTGCTTCTTCCGCATATGAAGCGGATTACGTCACACGCCGGCCGCCTCGCGTCATCACGGCGGCCGGCGTGAAAGTACTGCGCATGCGCGCTTTGTTCGCGCATGCGCAGTACTTTCACGCCGGCCGCCGTGATGACGCGAGGCGGCCGGCGTGTGACGTAATCCGCGTCATATGCGGAAGAAGCAGCCCGACACTCGGGAGAGTGTCGCCCGGGCTGCGGCCTGCCAGCCATTCCGGAGCGGGGAGAAGGAGAGGAGCCAGGACGCCGGCGTGGGACCTCCCGACCAGCACTGGGCTGGAAAAAGCCCCTGGTGAGTACAACTTTCCATTTTTTTCAGAGCTCGGAGTCCCTTTAATTTTACCAACTAAGGGGCCGTGGAAAGGTCTAACTAACAGATATGACATGACGGATATTACCGAGTGAGAATGGTAGGAAGGCCTCGTTCTTCTTGAAATTCCCTTCTGGGTCAAGGAAATGTTCTGGGAAAAACTCGTCTGGCTTTGCAAAGTAGGCCTTATCCTTATGGGAAGAGAATAGCACTGGCATAACCACAGTACCCTGCGGGAAAGCAAAACACAGTCATATGACCTATGTATATAGTCAGCAGTGTTTGTCAGTATGTTTACAGACTCAAAATATTTCTTACGGCAAACCTGAAGAAGAAAATGAACTTTTGAGATAAACTATTATTTACTCTTGAAACTCTGGCATTGAAACACAACATGGTAGTGAAATGCACTTACCTTTGGAATGGTGTAGCCTCGGAATGTGACATCTGTAGCAGTTGCGTGCGGCAGAGTCAGGGGTACAGTATCACCAAATCTCTGAACCTCATGAATGACGGCATCAGTATACGGCATCTGCTTCCTGTGTTCTACCTGGGGCTGTGCCAATCCAATCACTCTGTCAATTTCATCCTGAACTTTTCCTGATTAAAATCAAACCAAGGAAACAGGATTATAATCCAAAACAAGACGGCTTCTTCTGTACTGCAATTTATGATTATTTGCATCAACTCATATTAAAGAGAATCTGTACGGTAAAATTCTTACAATAAAAAGCATACCATTCTCTTCATTATGTTCTCCTGGGCCCCTCTGTGCTGTTTCTGCCACTCCCTGCTGCAATTCTGGCGTGTAATTGCCATTTTTAGGCAGTGTTTACAAACAAAAGACATGGCTTCTAACTAGAGTGTGATAGGCTTGAGAGTAGCTCAGTCTCTGACTCAAACAGAGCTTGGTGAGGGTGTGTATAGCTTCTGCCAATGACAAGCAGTGCAGCACATTCCACACATTCCAGCCTCAGCCGAGCCGACAGAAGAGAGAAGATTAGATCATATAACAGAGATAACACAGCCACTAGACAACTAGAAAAGGCTGCAGTAACACAGACCACATTAGAACAGGTATAGGAACTTATAGGATAGAAGAAATACGGCTGAAAATTTTGTTACAGAGTCTCTTTAAGAAGGTCCCGGTCCAAAGCAGCGGTTGGTGGGTCGGCACAGCCGCAGTATGTCTATGAGAGTATGCGGGCACTCCCGCGGGAAGATGTAGCTAGCAAGCATGCACACTGGACTAGTGTTCAGCGGGAACCTCGGTCACCAGGCGCCCAAGCGTACAGTACATATTGCGTATACGTGTACAGTATGTCCGGGGCAGAGGGCACGGGCTGTCTACATCTTCGGGAGTGCCGCATCCTCCTGCGAGACCTTTTTTAGATGAACAGAAACGGACACCTGGCCACGGAAGGTGTGGTAAGCCTATGTGCACCTCCCCACACACACACGGCATCAATAACACAATTATTTAATGGCTAAGGTATCTTTGAGGGTAGGAACACACTAGGCAAAAATGCAAGCGTTGCATAAAACGCCAAATTTAACGCTCATAATGTAAGTCAGTGGGCCGCATGAACATTTGTTTGCATTTTGCAATGTGCGTTTTTGTAATGCAGAACTTGCTGTATATTTTTCCAAAACGCATCTAAAACGCATATAATGTATGTCAATGGTGACGCAGAGATATAGGGTTTTATTGGATTTCTATAGCTTTTTTTTTATGTTTGATGTATTTCCGATTCCTATTGACTTGCTCGTGATAAGCCAGAGAGGACATCAAAAACGTTTTTTATACTTGCCACATTCTGAAAAATTTGCATTAAACGCATATCAGAAACGCATACGACAGCCGGCGATGTAGTGAGACGTGCCTCACCGCAGCTCCCGGCGTGTTCCCTCACTAAATAGCCTCTGATCCTGCGGTGCCAGCCGTTTACCCCCCAGAGGTGAAGGGGAAGCGTTACCAGAGATCCGGGCAGTGTTTGCTGCAATATTATCCAGAGGATGAGAGGAACCCAGTGGTCTGGTGCCGCCAAAAAAGAAGATGGCGCCGCCGCTACTCCGAAGCTTGCTAAATCTGACAAGCTGAAGGAGGTGGCGGAAAAACTTCAGGAATTTGCCTATAAGTCTGTCCCAAATCCCCAGAAGGAAGGAGACAGTGATGGCTTTGAGTGGGGTGGGGAAGCAAAGGATCGTGAGGAGACCGGGGGAAGTTCATGGGATACAGACAGCGCAGCAGATCAGGGACAAGCTTCACAGCATGACACATAGACGAGCTCTGCTGTTTACATACCTCCCAACTTGTTGCGATAAGAAAGAGGGACACATAAGCCTTGCCCATGCCACATCCCTAACCATGCCCCCAGCCACACCCCTAGTCACGCATACCATAAAGATCTTACAGGAAAAATAGAACATTTTTTAGTAGAAAAAAATCTTATATTCACACAGATATGTACAGGTGTCCTGAAAGAGGATGAGGAAGAAGAGGATGAGAAAAGAAAGAGGGACAGGGTCCCAAAGAGGGACTATCCTTTGGTAGCTATGGCTATAATACCACAAGTAGTCTAAGCTCTGTTGTGAACATTGAACACATAGCAATGTGTGATAAAACGCGGAAAAGCCGCCGCCAATACTCAAGGTGAGGCGGCTGATTCCGCGTTTGACATAGCAGTTGGGGCACAGTTGGAGCGCGGAGAAACCGCCGCATGCTCTAGCTACAGGGCAGCGGATTCCGCGTCCAATGCGGCCAGTTGCTCGCATAGGCCTGCATCTCTCAGTAAGGCGGAATGCGGAGTAAACGCTGCACGCCCAGACAGCGTGGCGGCGGATTCCGCATCTAATACAGCAGAAACATTACAACACATGACTGGTGTGGCTGGGACTGATAGTTCACACTGGTTTAGAAGGACGCGCGTGCGCGCAGAGAGGCAGGGCTTTTATGGCAGTCAGAGGAGGGTCAGCTGACCAGGCCGGTCAGCTGACAATTGCAGCAACTTTCATTGGTCCAGCACTTAGGGGAGGTGCTGGAGAGCGCTTGTGTATATATACTGGGTGCTGGTCATTTCTCTGGTGTCTGGCGTTGCGATCACTACGTGGTAGCACTGAGACCTTGTCAGTATCTGTGTGTATTAGTCAGTTTCCAAAGGTGTTGATGATCACGAAGCTCACAGCTTAGCCTAGGAATTCTGTTACTATCTGTATTGTTATCTAGACCAGTTTCCAAGGTGTTGACGGCCATGGAACTCACACCTTAGTCTAGGATTTCTGTACCATCTGCATTATTTGTATTATCTAGTTTAGTTCCTGGAGTGTGAGAATCTTGGAGCTCACACTCAAGCTTAGGCATTGTTGATTATCTGTTATGACCTTCTGCATTCCTGACCACTCTTCTGATCTCTGATTAGGTACTTCGCTATATCTGATACTCTGTTGCCAAACTCTGCTAGTCTTAGGATTCCGCATCTGTCTCCTGTTTCTGTACTTTATCTGTCCGTGTGTTTATGACCTGTCTTGTCCGACCTCGAGAACTATCTCCCCTGTTAGGAGATAGTTCACAGATCTGTCAGTGACACTCCACCACTGGTGTCACTCATGTTCTGTCCTTCCCTCTGTCTCAGCCTGGCTCCGCCCCTTGGGGAGCAGCAGGCTTGTGGAAGGAAGCTAACCCTTAACAGTAGATCCTACTGTCTTGCTCCCATTCTCCGGGTGCTTTCCTCAAAGTATTACTGTTGCACCAAACACTCTCATCTCAGGTGTCCAGAGGTTAGTAGATATATCTGATTATCGGTGATACTGCAGATCATCAATAATCGGGTATATTCTGCATTCTCGGTGATACTGCAGATCACCCGTAATCAGACCCTCTCTGTGTTACACCGATCGTTACACAATGTTGCTGGAAATAAGAGCAAAAAAGAAGAACGTACAATAGTAGCCCTAAGTATTTATTTTTGTTTCTTTAAAACTGTTCTCAGTGTGGTCATCTGATTATTACCAGACTCCTGACCCTGGCTCACCTGAAAGAGTTAAATTACCAGGTCTGTCTTAGAGATGGGCCGAACGGTTCCAGGCGAACTTTGGGTGGTTCGCGTTCGCCGGCGAAAGCGAAGTTTTGCTAAAGTTCGATTCCCCCCTATAATGCTCCATTACGGTCAACTTTCACCCTCTACATCACAGTGAGCAGGCACATTCTCGCCAATCAAACTACACTCACTCCTGGAGCCCCCCCTATAAAAGGCAAGGTTCTCCGACTGTTTTACTCACTCGTCTGCCTACAGTAATTACTGAAGGGATAGCTGCTGACAGACTCTGCTAGGGAAAACTTAGTTAGGCTCTTGTAGGCTTGTTAGCTTGCTCCTGGCTATTTTTTATTCCTTATATAGGACCCCACAACTCCCTCCTTCACTCCTTCTCCTCCTCCAGATCTTGTCTTCCAGGGATTTGTAGGATGTCAAAAGCCAGCTCGCATACATTGGCCAGAAATCGAACCCAGGTCAACTGCTTGGAGGGCAGCTATGCTCACCACTATACTACCAACACTACAGGCATAATATCTATGTTACAGCAGGGCCCTTATTACACTTTCTCTTACAGGGCTATGGAAACCGTTTTGGTCGCCATAGCCCCTTAAGAGAAAGTGTCATTAGGGCCTTGCTGTAACATAGATTGTAGTGTAACTATTTCAACTAATGTACCCTTTTTAAACTTGAAGATTGTATACAAATGTAAGCAGACTGCAGAGTGGTGCAGCAAAAGTGTGCTTGGCCCATTACCCAGTGGTTAATGGATCGAAACCATCCTCTGCTAGGTGTACTTTATTTTTTACACCTTGCTTTACCACATGGGCCAATCGGCGGCCATAGCCTCTTAAGAGAAAGTGTCATTAGGGCCTTGCTGTAACATAGATTGTAGTGTAACTATTTCAACTAATGTACCCTTCTTAAACTTGAAGTTTGTATACAAATGTAAGCACGCTGAAGAGTGGCACCATGGAAGTGTGCTGGACCCATAACCCAAAGGTTGATGGATCAAAACCAATTTCTGCTAGGCATGATTTTATTTTTGCACCTCGCTTTATCGCATGGGCAAAACGGTTTCCATAGCCCTGTAAGAGAAAGTGTAATAAGGGCCCTGCCGTAACATAGATATTACGGTAGCTAAGACTACTCCTGGGCCTTTCTTGTAGTTGAAGAGATGAGTGAACTGTGACACAACACTTTAAAAAAAAATAAAAAAAAAGACAGCAAAGAGAAGCTTCCCCATATTGGAGCATTGGATTTGGTAGTCTTAAGCCAATGTGTTGTATGACACAAGTAAGCTTTAGGTTATCAGGAATGGTTGCATGGCCACCTAGCTTTTCATCCTTCCCAGGCCAGCTAGGCTGGCTTCAGCCTGTTGTGTTTGTAGTATAGTGGTGAGCATAGCTGCCCTCCAAGCAGTTGACCTGGGTTCGGTTCCTAGCCAATGTATGTGAGCGTGCTTTTGACATCCTACAAATCCCTGGAAGACAAGGAGTCAAGGAAGTTAGGTCTGCAATTCAACATTCAATGTGAATTCTGACCTTAAAACAGTGGTTTGAGACAAATGTAGGTTTTATTGCGACTTTTGACGATTATCCCACTCAACCATGTCTCTGTCCAGATATTAGACTGCTTGAAACATCTTTTCCATCATTTTTCTGCCCAGCATAATTTTTTTTAAATTTCAAAGTTCGCCTCTCCATTGAAGTCTATTGCGGTTCGCCAAAGTTCGCGCGAACCAAACTTTCGAGGTAAGGTTCACGAACTGAAAATCGGAGGTTCGGCCCATCTCTAGTCTGTCTGTCTGGTGTCACACTCACATGTAGCCACTGCAGTATGGGCAGGGCGGGCGCTACCATAGAGGCAAAGGAGGCAATTGCGCCAGGGCTCCAGAGCCTGTAGGGGCCCTCAGTGGCTACAAGAGGAAAAAAATTAAAAAAGACCTTATAGTTTTTGAGAAAATCGATTTTAAAGTTTCAAAGGAAAAAAAATATACATTTAAAAACCCGCCGACCTTAACGGTTATTAGCAAGGCCCCCTTAAATGCTAAAAACCCAAAATTTGCAGAATATATTAAGGAGATCATTGGGAGTAAGAAGAATTTTTTTTTTCAGAAGACCTTATTGTTTTTGAGAAAATCGTTTATAAAGTTTCGAAGGAAAAAAGTATAATTTTAAATGCGGTAAATGTCACTTTTTAGTAGCTTTTTAGTAGCAAACCTAACGGTAGTGTAATTTTACATATATCAAAAGAAAGAGCAATGAATTTCCTGATGGGGTTTCCAGGGGGTCCATATGCAGTACGTACGGACCCCCTTGACACCCCTCCACAGCCGCAACGCTTTGGCCAAGGGATCGCTATACAGCCACAATATGGCTGTTGGGTGGCCCCCAGGTTTATTATGCCCTGGGTTAGAGGGAGGCACCAGCTTGCAGGAAGTACACAGAGGACAGGAAGGAGTGTGAGGCTGATCTTTCTGCCTCTTCACTGCAGGATCTAAAGACTTTGACAATGTCCATAGAAAAACTGGACTTACAGAGGGGGGGGGGGCTGGGATGAGGGGGCGGGGCCCGGGATAGTCTTGCCCAAATCGGGACTGTTGTGCCCTATGTGTTTCTGCTACTGAGCCAGCCCCACAGCATGACCCACACAGTCGGGCTCTGATGTTCCTGCTACTGAGCCAACTCTCCGTGATATCTTCCAGGCTGTGAATGCCTGTAATTCTGCTATTAGTGATTTGTCTGTGAAAGATGGGAGCTTAAAGGAAGAAATAGGATTGCTGAGACAATATTTATCCACTGTAAGAGAACGCACCAAGGCATTAGAAGGCAGAGTTAGTGATGTGGAAGATAACATGGCTCCTGCTTTGCGAGATCTTAAGAGTGATTGCTCATTTTATCACCAATACCAATAAGTCTGATGATTTAGAAAATAGAATGCGCAGAAACAATGTGAGGCTCATTGGTGTCCCTGAAAAATGTGAATTGCCTGATCCTACTGCATTCATTGAAAGAATACCCAAAGTGACATGACGCACACAAATAACTAGGCTGTGTTCTTTTTTTTTTCTTTCTCTGCCTGAAAGAGTTAAATATCAGGTATGTAAGTGGCTGACTCAGTCCTGACTCAGACAGGAAGTGACTACAGTGTGACCCTCACTGATAAAAAAAATCCAACTATAAAACACTTTCCTAGCAGAAAATGGCTTCTGAGAGCAAGAAATAGGTGAAAAGGGGAATTTCTTATCAGTGAGGGTCACATTGTAATCACTTCCTGTGTGAGTCCGGACTGAGTCAGCCACTTACATACCTGATATTTAACTCTTTCAGGCAGAGAAAGAAAAAAAGGAACACAGCATAGATATTTGTGTGCTAGGCACTGTACATACACGTCTATCTCATCATGTCAGATTTCACTTTGGGTATCCTTGAAACCTGACTGACAGAAACATTTGGCTCTACTTATCTAACTAAATTGTTTGCTATGGAGCGGGCGCACCAAATTCCTTCCAGGCCTCCCCGTCCTGGGGCCCCCGCTAGGCCCATTCTGGCAAGAATTTTGCATTATAAAGATCCTATCCCGGACTCTGGATAATATTACTTATAATGGGCAGAACATTTCTCTTTATCCTGACTTTTCTGCAGAGGGGCAGAAACAACGTGTGAAATTCTACAATGTCAAAAAAAGACTGCAAAAATTGGGTCTAAAATATGCAATGGTTTATCCTGCAAAATTGAAAGTACTTTGGAAAAAAACGAGTCTAATTTTTTTCAAGATCACAGAGTGGCTTGATAACAACAAACAGCATAGAAAACTGAAACCAGATGTGGAGCTCTCTTAGGCATTAGTAGGACTACCTGTAAAATGTGAAATGCTGGCACCGTGTAACGATCGGTGTCAGCACGCAGAGAGAATCTGATTGTTGGTGATCTGCAGTATCACCAAGAATGCAGATATATGCCCGATTATTGATGATCTGCAGAATCACCGATAATACAGATATATTACTAACCTCTGGACACCTATGTATATAAGAGTGTTTGGTGTAACAGTAATACTCTGAGAAACACACCTGATGAGCAGGTGATCTTGGGCAGTATACAGTATGCAATACTGCTTTAGAGAATACAGGAACCTTCCAGCAGCCTGAGACTCTCCAAGGGGTGGAGTCAGACTGGAGGTAGGAAGGACTAGAGAGTGAGTGACACCTGAAGGTGGACGTCACTGACAGATCTGGAGACTATCTCTTAAGGAGAGAGATAGCTCTCGGGGTCGGGCAAGCCAGGTCGGCAACACACGGACAGACAAAGTACAAAGACAGGAAGCTGATTCGGTATCCAAGGCAAGCTGGGTTTGGCAACAGAGTATCAGATGTGCAAGGTACCGAATCAGATATCAGAGGAGTAGTCAGGAAAGCAATAAGTCATAACAGATATCAAACAATGCCTAGTCTGGGTGTGAGGTCCGTGGTCTCAACACCCTGGAACTGGTCTGATGTATAACAGAATGATAACACAAGTTCCCTAGTCTGGGTGTGAGATCCGTGGTCTCTACACCCTGGAACTAGTCTGATGAATAACAGAATGATAACACAAGTTCCCTAGTCTGGGTGTGAGATCCGTGGTCTCTACACCCTGGAACTAGTCTGATGTATAACAGAATGATAACACAAGTTCCCTAGTCTGGGTGTGAGGTCCATGGTCTCTACACCCTGGAACTAGTCTGATGAATAACAGAATGATAATACAAGTAATCTGGCTCAGTGTGAATTCCCAGGTCCTCCTGGTTCAAACTCACTGTAGGATCTGACTAGGTCTGAGTGCTTCCACGTAGTGTTCGCAACGGCAGACAACTAGTGAGTGGCCAGCAGTAACTATATATAGAGCAGCGCTCTCCGGCGCCACCCCTAAGTGATGAACCAATGGTTACCCGCTCTGAGGTCAACTGACCAGCCTGGTCAGCTGATCCCTCCTTGGCCACCATAAAAGTTCTGCCTCTCAGCGCGTGCGCGCGTATTCCTAAACCTATGTGCACTAACAGACTCAGCCACACCAGACACACGCTGCTGCGTGCAAACCGCCGCGCTGGACGCGGAATCAGCCGCCTTGCTGCCAATACATGCGGCGGCTTTTCCGCGTTCTGCTATGTTACCAGACGCATGCTTCCGCGTGCAAACTGCCGCATTGGACGCGGAATCAGCCGCCGTGCTGTCAGTACACGCGGCGGCTTTTCCGCGTTTCCTTACACACCGCAAATTGATCCGATAGCTAAAGTACTTGTCAGTTAGATTGTATAAAGTTATTAATAAGTTAATTCATCCCGATCAGATGGGTTTTATGCCCTTTAAGTCTACAGTGAATAATATTTGCAGGCTTTTTTTAAGTCTTCAGGCTCCGGCAGATAATGAGGGTAATAGAGATATACTCTCACTTGATATCGCCAGAGCATTTGATAGTATAGAGTGGCAATATTTATATGCTACTCTTGCGAAAATGGGTTTTAGACCTTACTTTATACTTTGGGTGAAAACTTTACATAAATCCCCTTCAGCGATTCTGCGGGCAAATGGTTCAATATCTACCACCTTCTGTTTACAACGAGGGACGAGACATGGCTATCCCCTGTCTCCACTGCTATTCACCATAGCAATGGAACTCATAAGTCCTCCGATATTGTTGGATTTAAGTATGGGTCATTGGAGGAGAAGTGTAACAATCGGTGTCAGCAACCAGAGAGAGAATCTGATCCTTGGCGATCCGCAGTATCCCCAAGAATACAGCTATACCCGATTATTGAGGATCTGCGGAATCGTCAATAATCAGATATGTCTAACCTCTAGACACCTGAGAGAGTGTAAGTGTTTGGTGCAACAGTAACAACTCTGAGTGGAGACCACCAGAGGAGCTGGCGGCCTAAGACCCTGACTGTGGGTGATATTCCTGTAGCCTGTGGACCCCTGGATGAGGGACCGAGGCTTGGGTTGCAGGAAGCCCTGCAACTGATATGAAAGGTATTGCCCTGGACTGGGCTAACTTAATACAGTAATAACACACTCCTAGTCTGGGTGTGAGGTCCGTAGTCACAACACCCCGGAACTAGTCTGGAGCATAACATAAATGATAATACAATTCCCTAGTCTTGGGTGTGAGTTCCGTGATCATCAACACCCTGGAACTAGTCTGGAATATAACACAAGACAATACAGTTCCCTAGTCTTGGGTGTGAGGGCCTTGATCTCAACACCCTGGAACTATGCTAGAGAATACACAGAAGATACACAGTATTCCTAGTCTGGGGTGTGAGGGCCTTGATCTCAACACCCGGGAACTGGTCTAACAAATAATACAATTCAATTAGTACTTTAAGCTATCAACAGAATCTGGCTAAGTGTGAATTCCCAGGTCCACCTAGTTCAAACACACTGTAAGGATCTGACTATGGTCGGAGTGCCTTCACGTAAGTGTTAGCAATGGCAGACAACCAGCAACTGACAAGCAGCAGAATATATAGTTGCTGGACTCTGCCGCCCCGCCCGAGCCATTCAGCCATTCATGAGTCCTGCAGGAATCAGCTGATCCTCCTGATCAGCTGACACTTCCCCTGCTGGTATAAAGGTCCTGAGTTCAGGCCCGCGCGCGCGTAGCTCTCGATCTGCCTATGTGCACTAACAGACCCAGCCACACCAAGCGCACGCTGCTGCATACAAACCGCCGTGTTGGACGCAGAAACAGCCGCTTTGCTGTCAGGACATGCGGCGGCTTTTCCGCATTTCACCGTACTACCAGACGCGTGTCTATGCGTGCAAACCGGCGCATTGGACGCAGAGTCAGCCGCCTTGCTCTTGGCACATGCGGCGGCTTTTCCGCGTTTTCTCACAGTACCCCCCCCCCCCCCCCCCCCTGAGGAGTGGACTCCGGACATCTCTTTCCTGGATTTCCAGGATGTAAGTTAGAGAATTTCCTCTTTATCTCATACTCAGGCCATCAATCAACCCAGGGAGGGAGGGAGTGGAATCCACATGCAGCGCTGACCCGGGCAGAGATACAGAAAATGATTTCTTGTCAGCCTGTTTTTTCGGTGGTAGAAAGGTTTTGGGCCCAAAACCCCTGTCTAAAGCGTCTGCTTTGGGGCTTTTGCTATCAGATTTATGCATGAGAGGTAACCGTGAGGAACAGGAACCATTAGAAAGAACTGTACACTGTCCTGCCTTTCCTGCAGCCTGTCCCCTGGTTTTATTCACCTCACCCTTCTTCAAACAGTGCTCATGACAATGGGCTGACCAGTTCAGTAGCTGTCCTGAAGCCCAGTCAATCAGTGAAGAGTGGAGTTGTAACCAGGGCCTACTGAGAACAACAGCAGAGCCTTTCATCGGCAGGACCAGGAACTGTAAACTCTCTTCATGCAATGCCCCTAAACAACATGACAGTAGGGGGGTCTGGGAAAGAAACTGGGCACTGCGCAATGGAGAGTCATCCACTGCAGTGACCGAAATCTGCTGGTCGGGTGCAGATAACGGTATCCCCAGACTTTTGGCAAAATCATAATCTATGAGGTTCGCTGACGAACCCGAGTCCACCATGGCTTCTGCGGACTTGGTCCAACCTTCCCACGTAACCGAACAAGGAAGGATCAGCCGACCATCGTTCAGGGATGAACCCCGCTCACCTATGGTTTTGACTAATCCTAGGCGATAGCATTTGTCTGGCCTAGTGGAACCATGTAAAGCAATCCTCTTTGGGCTCCTGCGATTCTTTTCCCCCAGACTCAACCTTGTGTACCCAATCTGCATAGGTTCGTCTGGAGGTGAGGGAGACCGAGAAGAGTCGTGTAAGATAGACCTTCTGGCCACTCTACCACGAACCTCTCTGGTGGCGCAAACGGCGATCTATCTGTATGGCCAAAGAGATTGCCTCATCCAATGATTCGGGCTCCGGATGACCTATCATTACCTCATGAATAGTATCTGACAATCCGGCCAAAAAACAGTCTAGGAGGGCGAATGCGTCCCATCTAGCCGAGACTGCCCACCTCCTGAACTCCGCAGCATAATTCTCCACCGGACCTTTGCCCTGACGCAGAAGCCTGAGCTTCCGTTCAGAAGTCGAGGCAATGTCTGGGTCATCGTAAATCATAGCCATAGCATTAAAAAATTCATCGACCGAGGTCAGGGCCTGATGCCCAATAGGAAGACCATATGCCCAGGTCTGGGAATCCCCTGACAACAGAGTCTTAATGAACGTAATTCTCTGTGCCTCGGCTCCAGACGAATTAGGCCTTAACTCAAGGTATGATAACACTCTATTTCTAAAGTTCCGAAAGTCAGATCTGTCGCCAGAAAATTTTTCAGGCACGGACATATGGATGTCCGTAACTAGAGGAGATCGCACTGAGTTCATAGCTGATTGAAGTTCCTGAATGACCCAGAATATCTGACATATCTGGGTCTGTTGGTTCAAAACTGCCGCGGAAAGTTGGTTTACCGCGGAGGTCAGGTCTTCAACATGGCTATACAGTGCGTCCATTTGGGTTGGGTCTGCCATTCTGTAACGATCGGTGTCAGCAACCAGAGAGATAATCTGATCCTTGGCGATCCGCAGTATCCCCAAGAATACAGATATACCCGATTATTGAGGATCTGCGGAATCGTCAATAATCAGATATGTGTAACCTCTAGACACCTGAGAGAGTGTAAGTGTTTGGTGCAACAGTAACAACTCTGAGTGGAGACCACCAGGGGAGCTGGTGTCCTAACACTCCAGCGGAATTCACCCCTGACTGTGGGTGATATTCCTGTAGCCTGTGGACCCCTGGGTGAGGGACCAAGGCTTGGGTTGCAGGAAGCCCTGCAACTGATATGAAAGGTATTGCCTTGGACTGGGCTAACGTAATACAGTAATAACACACTTCTAGTCTGGGTGTGAGGTCCATAGTCACAACACCCCGGAACTAGTCTGGAGCATAACATAAATGATAATAGGACTGGACAAAAGACAGAAAAAACACAGGGACACCGGGAGCCCGATATCGTGTGATAACGTCTCGGTATTTGGATTAGATAATTATAAGTAATATACTCACAAGGGTAGGTTGCGTATGACTGCAACCACCTTCAGTGCATGTGGAGAAATACCGTCTCCACTCGGCCTTTAAGGTCACTGCTCCTGAGAAAAAAGGATGTCCTATAAAGCGGTAGGAACATCCGCCCTAGCTGGTAGGGTATGAATTCACGGGAAATCAAAAGAGTAGGAGGCGCCCTTTGGTATAGCACAATAATGAACAGGTACTTTAAATTTATAGTGTAAGAATAACGAGTTCCTACCTCGGATGAAGAGTCTCAGATCGGTAAATTGTAAAACAATTTATTGGAAATTTGAACTAAGCACTTGGACAACGCGTTTCGCGACCGCAAGTCGCTTCTTCAGGTCAAATAATCGTGCTTTAAAAGAAAAAACATGGATGGCGCTCAGAACCACATAATATTACATTAAACCACGTAATATTACATTAATATAAAAACATGCAAAATTAGCATAAAAAATAATAAATAATAAAAAATCATTGACATATAGAGACAACATTAAAAAAAACCTTGGCCGTTTAGAGATAGAACAAATACCATAGGAGCTATCGGGTATTACTCGACATAGATAGGCCAAAATGTGTAAGAGGTCAACATAAAATATAATACATTAAATAAAAATCAGAGGTAATAGAAAATTGTAAGTGTCTAGAGCACACCTAATAACGAGAGTATATGTAGATTAGAGGGGGTGTAGGAGTCAATTTTGTTCATGGCAAACGAGGAACCTACAATTGCGGTATAACAAAGTAGTATAATAGTAAAGTAGTATGGGTGTGCGCAGTATTTTGGCCCGTGTGCATGTCTATATATATGTGTGCGCCTATACGTAGGCTATAGTATAAACAAAGATAATTATGCGGTATGTGCCCCCATGTATCTATCCTCACGGATTTCTGGCCATATGCAGAATGAGGGAGCACAGATAGGTTGTGTGCCGGCAACATAGTTCTAAATTGCTGGAAACAGCCAGCTTATAAACCTGGTGGAGGAAGTAGGTAAATGGTGTAAGAAGAACCGGGACAATGCTATAGGCTAATGTGCGTGAGAGGACCCATATCGCTCTGGGGTGTAACTAATGTGAATAAACGGGTTATGGACAGTAGTATTAATGATGGGAAGCTCAAGGGGGCGGGACCGCATGTGGTCCCAAGAGTGGACTGCATATACGAAGGAGAGGCTATCATACGCGCTGTATGTGGTGGAACACATAGGAGGGATATAACAGTATCCAGAAGGGAACGTCGGAGGGATCTAGTACAAAAGGAGGCTCTTACCTGTAGTGACTTGTGCGGAGAACTGGGCGCCATAGTCGGCACACGCTCCGCGTCCAGTACTTATAATGTGAGTGAGCTTCCTGATTGTGGCTCAACGTGACGTAGAGCGAGGCCACGTCAGCATCCATAGAAGGGCAGGAAGGAGGCGCTCCGGGAGGAAGTCCTCCGTCGGCCATCTTTGGTATGGTCATAAGGGAACTAATGAGAAGGCTGATAACGGAGGCCACCACATACAGCGCGTATGATAGCCTCTCCTTTGTATATGCAGTCCACTCTTGGGACCACATGCAGTCCCGCCCCCTTGAGCTTCCCATCATTAATACTACTGTCCATAACCCGTTTATTCACATTAGTTACACCCCAGAGCGATATGGGTCCTCTCACGCACATTGGCCTATAGCATTGTCCCGGTTCTTCTTACACCATTTACCTACTTCCTCCACCAGGTTTATAAGCTGGCTGTTTCCAGCAATTTAGATCTATGTTGCCGGCACACAACCTATCTGTGCTCCCTCATTCTGCATATGGCCAGAAATCCGTGAGGATAGATACATGGGGGCACATACCGCATAATTATCTTTGTTTATACTATAGCCTACGTATAGGCGCACACATCTATATAGACATGCACACGGGGCCAAAATACTGCGCACACCCATACTACTTTACTATTATACTACTTTGTTATACCGCAATTGTAGGTTCCTCGTTTGCCATGAACAAAATTGACTCCTACACCCCCTCTAATCTACATATACTCTCGTTATTAGGTGTGCTCTAGACACTTACAATTTTCTATTACCTCTGATTTTTATTTAATGTATTATATTTTATGTTGACCTCTTACACATTTTGGCCTATCTATGTCGAGTAATACCCGATAGCTCCTATGGTATTTGTTCTATCTCTAAACGGCCAAGGGTTTTTTAATGTTGTCTCTATATGTCAATGATTTTTTATTATTTATTATTTTTTATGCTAATTTTGCATGTTTTTATATTAATGTAATATTACGTGGTTTAATGTAATATTATGTGGTTCTGAGCGCCATCCATGTTTTTTCTTTTAAAGCACGATTATTTGACCTGAAGAAGCGACTTGCGGTCGCGAAACGCGTTGTCCAAGTGCTTAGTTCAAATTTCCAATAAATTGTTTTACAATTTACCGATCTGAGACTCTTCATCCGAGGTAGGAACTCGTTATTCTTACACTATAAATTTAAAGTACCTGTTCATTATTGTGCTATACCAAAGGGCGCCTCCTACTCTTTTGATTTCCCATAAATGATAATACAATTCCCTAGTCTTGGGTGTGAGTTCTGTGATCATCAACACCCTGGAACTAGTCTGGAGTATAACATAAATGATAATACAATTCCCTAGTCTTGGGTGTGAGTTCCGTGATCATCAACACCCTGGAACTAGTCTGGAATATAACACAAGACAATACAGTTCCCTAGTCTTGGGTGTGAGGGCCTTGATCTCAACACCCTGGAACTATGCTAGAGAATACACAGAAGATACACAGTATTCTTAGTCTGGGGTGTGAGGGCCTTGATCTCAACACCCGGGAACTGGTCTAACAAATAATACAATTCAATTAGTACTTTAAGCTATCAACAGAATCTGGCTAAGTGTGAATTCCCAGATCCACCTAGTTCAAACACACTGTAAGGATCTGACTATGGTCGGAGTGCCTTCACGTAAGTGTTAGCAATGGCAGACAACCAGCAACTGACAAGCAGCAGAATATATAGTTGCTGGACTCTGCCGCCCCGCCCGAGCCATTCAGCCAATCATGAGTCCTGCAGGAATCAGCTGATCCCCCTGATCAGCTGACACTTCCCCTGCTGGTATAAAGGTCCTGAGTTCAGGCCCGCGCGCGCGTAGCTCTCCTTCTGCCTATGTGCACTAACAGACCCAGCCACACCAAGCGCACGCTGCTGCATACAAACCGCTGCGTTGGACGCGGAAACAGCCGCTTTGCAGTCAGGACATGCGGCGGCTTTTCCACATTCCACCATACTACCAGACGCGTGTCTATGCGTGCAAACCGGCGCATTGGACGCAGAGTCAGCCGCCTTGCTCTTGGCACATGCGGTGGCTTTTCTGCGTTTTCTCACAAGAAGATTTCGCTTTCTGCGGACGATAACCTGATTTATTTAGGAGACACGTCTGCTTCACTGGAGGCAGTTATGCAATTGTTATCTAATTTTAAATCTTTTTCAGGTCTGTATGTGAATTGGGATAAGTCCTGCGTAATGCCTATTGATCCTTTTGTGGCTCCTCTAGTGGTGTCATTGTTACATCTTAAAATAGTAGACTCCTTTCGGTATTTAGGGATAATCATTTCTGTTAAATTCCACACAATTTGAGCAATTAAATATAGGCCCCTTAATTACACAATCCCGTTCAAAGATTAAGGCGTGGTTAAAATTGCCCCTGTCAGGGGTAGCTAGAGTAAATTTGATTAAAATGGTCTTGATGCCACAAATTCTATACTTCCTCCATAACTCGCCAGTTTGGCTCCCTATTAAACTATTTCAAGTGTTTGACAAAATGTTTCGTGACTTGATGTGGCATAAGAAATAACCAAGAATCCCGTTGCAGACATTACAATATCCAAAAGATGAGGGTGGGTTGGCCGGCCCTAACCCTTGGTTATATTTTCTAAACATTTAGCAGATTGGGAACAAGAAGCTTTAATGGATCCGGCATGTAATTTACTTAAATTCATGCTGGGGGTAGACTCTATTTATATGGCGTGCCGCATGGGGGGGGGGGGGGGCAGATTGGTTTCTTTGAATACTAAAAGACCAACTCTTACTCATATGCATAAGGTTTGGCAAAAGTCTTGAGATTTGCAGGGTATTGATGGTTTGGTCTCAGTTACTCCCACGTGGGATAATGATCATTTACCTGAATTAAGTACCCATGATTTTAGAGGGAAGTGGACACGCTTGGGGGCAAATAAACTTTGTCAGATATTTACTAATGATAAGTTGATTTCTTTAGATTTTTTATCTCTTGTATTACCAACGCTTTCTGAGGGGACACTTAAATTTCAGTATATAAGATTGAAACACGCTTTGAGATCGCAGGGCTGACACCTTTAATTTTAAACTTAGTCCTGCTCCATTATATAATATGGCGATTCAGGCTTCTAGCAAACATTGATTGATTTCAACATGTTACAGTTTACTATTGGACTGTTTCCTTAAAAAGTTTCCATTGAAATGTAAAGCAATATGGGTTTTAGAATTATCGGAGCTTACAGAAGATGATTGTTGATAGCTTTACAATCTGTATCTCTGCTCTCAGTTAACTCCACTCAAAGATTTTCTCAGCTACAAATTATTCATAGGACTCACTTTACCCCTAAGCGTCTAAACCGTATTGGGCTTGTGGACTCTCCAGTTTTTCCAAGATGTAAAAGAGACCATGGTGACTTATTACATATGTGATGGAAATTGCTCCAGGCTGCATAGATATTGAATGAGTGTTCCCAAGTAACTGTTCCTAGGAATGCTTTAGTATGCATTTTGAGTGCGTTTGACGATGGAAGCATTTCGGAATATGTAAATATAGCAATTGTTCGTTCACTCTTTATTGCTAGAAAATTAATACTTCAATTTTGGAAAAGCACTGCACCTCCAGGCCTAGTCCTTTGGATCAAACAAGTCAATGATGCCTTGAAACTGGAAAAAAATGATTTACGCACATAGGGGGTCTACTGCTAAATTTGAAAACATATGGGGAAAATGGCTAGAGGCCCATGATTAAGTTGACCCTGACCTTGTTAGTGATCGGATTCCTGCAGGGATTGTCTAGGAGGTGCACAGTGGATCCTTAGTAACATCAAATTGTGGCTTCCAGGTTTTGTATACATGTGGCTATTGTGATATGTGTTTTTTGATGCTATTTGCTGTTTATTTTTCTTAATAAACAGTGTTTTTGTTTGATCTAAAAAAAAAAAAAAAAAAAAAAAGAAACGCACAGGAAACGTACAAAAACACACTAAACTGTACTTGTGATTTATGTGTGCGAAACGCAAATGCAGTAAAATTCAAGCAAAGTGAATGGGTGAAACGCATGTGCGAAATGCAAACGCACTCAAAATGCACTTCATTATGACAAAAAATGCACAAACGCATATGCAGCAAAATGCAACCTTTCATGCACCACTGCCTTGTGTGTTTCTAGCCTTAAAGAGACTCTGAAGTCTGATAAAAATCATGTTTTTATATTAAACATCTGTTTAACATGATAGCCCTAACTAAAACGCTGCATCCCCGTGGCTGAACTCTAACTAAATCCCCCCAAACTCCCCGGGGCACACTGCGGGGAGCGCTTCCGTCAAAGGCAGAGCTTTTGGCTGTAGCTCTGCCTCTACACACGTCTATCAACGCAGATCGACGCCTACATCCCCACTCTCAGTCTTCTTTCACTGAGAGGGGCGGGGGAGAGGCAGAGATACGCGCGGATCGACGCACATGGAGGCAGAGCTGCAGCTGAAAGCTCTGCCTCCCGGGGCAGCAAAATCCACGACCAAGAAAGTTGTGGATTTTGCGGGGGAGAGTTAGGGGGAATTTAGTTAGATTTCAGCCACGGGGATGCAGCGTTTTAGTCAGGGCAAACATGTTAAAAAGATTTTTAATATAAAAACATGATTTTAATTAGACTTCAGAGTCTCTTTAAGCGCAGCCTAGTAGGAACAGCCAATTTCTTACTTTGTATTTGGGGGTATTTGATCATTAGCAGAAGTCCCCATTGCAGCGTGGTGGAGGTGGTCTGCGTCCCAGCAAGAAAAAGGTCGGACACAAGCATTAGCAGATTGTCAGTGTGGAAGTACATAGTAGATTGTGGCTTCTCCTGCATAAATACAAAGGAAAAATAAATCAGCATGGGGAATAATTATCCTATGTTATCACCTCTAGAAAAAAATAGTGGTGAAAAAAAAATCTCAGTTTTATTTTGCATGGAATTAAAGCACAACTGACGTGAGAGGGATATGCAGGGCCGGTGTTCCCATAGAGGCAAAGGGGGCATTTGCCCTAGGCCCCCCGACCTCTGCAGAGGCCCCGCACCGCCAGCCCTGCTAAATGCTGCCAGCTCCACACTCGCTCTGCTCCCCGGGGCCCTTTCTAACAAGCGGCAGCAGCAATTACTCACCTCCTCCACCGGGCGGCACAGTCCAGGCACTCTTGCCATGTTGTCCTCCACCTCCTCTATGACCCTTCGCATGCTTACAAATAAGACGCGCCGGATCATAGAGGAGGTGGGGGACAAATGGCAAGAGTGCCTGGACTGAGCCGCCCGCTGGAGGAGGTGAGTAATTGCTGCTACTTGTTAGCAAGGACCCCGGGGAGCAGAGGTAGTCGCCGGGAGGGGGGGGAGGTGTTCGAGTAGGGAGCCCACTATTCAATTTGGCCCAGGGCCCCGGAGCCCCTTTAGCCTGCCCTGGGGATACAGAGGCTGTCATACTTATTTCCTTTTAAAATGCAATTGCCAGGCTCTCCTGCTGATCTTCTGCCTTTAATACTTTTAACCATAGACTCTGAACAAGCAGGCAGCAGATCAGGTGTTTCTAACATTATTGTCAGATCTGACAAGATTAGCTGCATGCTTGTTTCTGGTGTTATTCAGACACTTCTGCAGCCAAATAGACCAGCAGGGCTGCCAGGCAACTGGTATTGTTTAAAAGAAAATAAATATGGCAGCCTCCATATACTGTACTTTTCACTGCAGTTATCCTTAAAGAGAATCCGTAACCAAGAATTCAACTTCATCCCAATAAGTAGCTGATACCCCTTCCCATGAGAAATGTTTTCCTTTTCACAAACAGATCATCAGGGGGCTCTGTATTGCTTATAGTGTGGTGAAACCCCTCCCAGAGTGTGATGTCAGGACCATGTTTCTGACATCACACTATGGGAGCCTTGTTGCATTGTGGGAAATAACAGCTGTTTACAGCTGTTTCCAACTGCCAAAAAAGCAAGCAGCATCTCCTTCCACTGGCATCACCTGCCAGCAGTAAAAAAAAGTCACCATGTGATAATTGTTAGAATGTAAATCAGGGAGAGGAAAGATTTTACAATGGGCAAACACTGACTTAATCATTTATACATAATTATTGTAAAAATTAAGCACTTTTTTATTATATTATTTTCAGTGGAGTTCCTCTTTATGGTGTCCACTAACGGTACAATCCTGTGAACAATCGATTGTTTCCTATCGCTGTGGAAAGAATTAGTCACGCCCATTAACGGCTGAATTCCTGCTAGCCAATCAGATCAAGAAGATGGGATAGATCCCATTGAGACAAGTGAATCTATTCAGACATGTCCGTTTTCAATGTACTGTGTATCAACAGACACAGTGGATATGATAAAGATGTAAAAAAAAGAATCCACTGTGTCTGTCCGCTTTGTGTTGTTTTCAGTAGTCACAGATGCAAAATACCTGAAACTAGGTTTATTTACAGGATTTAGCAACTCTCTAGATGAACAGTGTCTTTTTCTCCTTGTTCTTAGCCAGCCAGAACAGGAACCAAGGACCCAAAACAGTAAAGATAATCTGATGCATTAAACAAGTACATAACAGTGCCATCTACAGGCTAGCTGTATGAACACCACATATTCCACTCTTGTTACCAAAGCTTCTATGAAGAAATGTCAAGTATACTAACATTTAACTACCTAACGATTAGGCCGGTTTTAAATATGGGCGCTAGAATGTATGCCCACGACCACCCCTGCACATGTGTCCACGTCTGTTTAACTGTAAGATTTGCAGTCTAAAGAGTTTCTTTAAGACTTCTGTTGAATCTCACAATCTCTCCATTTGCTTGGGGGTAAGGCCACGTTCACATCATCAAATGCGGATGGCTGTGCGATCGGAATGCAATGCGTTTGAACGCACGCCATCTGCATTTGTATGCGTTGCGTGGCTGATCCCATTCACTGAAAGTGAAAGGGTCAGCCGCGCATTTTGTTAAAAAATGCGTGCAGCATGTGTTCACGGGCCGCACTGGTTCCTCTTTAATAGCAAGTGTGAAGCGATTTTTAAAATAAAAAAACAGATACTCACCTAAGGAGATGGAATGCTCTGGGTTCTATAGAGCCTTCCTGTTCTCATCACGGTGTCCTCATTCCCCACAGGCTCCTTAGAGGAGCCTGCGGGGGAACACGGGGACTGGGAGAAGAACGGTAAGGTTCTATAGAACCCAGAGCCTTCCATCTCTTTAGGTGATTATCTGTTTTTTTATTTTTAAACACACTTCGGTCTCCCTTTAAGAAGTGAAGGAAGCTGTACCTCTTGTTGCTTGGCCCGGAAAGCATCATGAAGGGTCCTCTGGTCATTGACGTCCAGTTCCTGCTTCTGGTTGGAGATTACCTCCTTTATGAAATCTTTCATCTTTTGAAAATTTGTAAAAAGTGTTTGATGGCTGCCGGGGAGTAAGCCAACTACTGAGGGGAAACTGTTGTAAAGCTGAAAGAGAATACAAACAAAATAACTGTGTGAAGATGCACACTCTAAAATGCAATTGCTAAGGACTTCTGGTTCCGGCGCCTGGATGTAAGCAGCGGCATGTGAGTGCTCCGCAGATTGCGCTGATCCTAACTGGCCTGTGTCACAGCTATGGTGCCCCCACACCTCACAGCGAGTGGCGATCAGCTAACAAACTCTCACCTGCCTTGTCCAGCACCACTCGTGGACCGCTACGTTATGCGGTCTGGCCGCAAAAGGAATAATGAAAGTGAGAAGGTGGAGGAAGGCAAGATGGCGCCCAGTGGTTCTCCGTCATATGCAGACAGCGAGAATCGCTCCCCAGAGTGGGTAAGCGACCCTCAACAGGAGGACTTGGACGCCGGAGGAGACTCTCAAAACGGAGGTGAGTGTTCACCACATGTAGTGGATTACAAAAAGATAGCAGCGGAGGTAGTAAAGACGCTGAAGCCGGAGTTACACTCCACAATACAAGCAGCGCTCGACTGCGCCCTCCATGATATACAGAGGCAGATTCAAAAGCAAGAGACCAGACTTACACAGGCAGAAGATATAATTCAGAGTCTGGAGGATTTTAAAATAAGTGTAGAGGATAGAACTAAGTCCCAAATGGAAGAAAACAAGCAAATACACTCTAAACTACAGGACTTAGAGAACCGTTCCAGGCGTAATAACTTAAGAATGGTAGGCCTACCAGAGTTAATGCAGGCCCAGGCCCTACACGAGTTTGTGGCATCAACACTACCAAAGATACTAGGCCTAAAGAAGGGATATGAGGTGAAGAGGGCTCACAGAGTAGGACCACCACGCAATGCGGGCGACAAACGACCCCCGAGAATTGTCATGACATGCTATCTTGACTTTGCTGACAAAACAGCCATACTTAGAGCTTACAGAGCACTGGATGGCCCGCTTGTTTTCCAAGGAGCTACTATTCGCCTTTTCAATGATTACTCTGCAGAGGTATCCCAAACAGAGACAGGCGTTTAACCCGGCCTGCAAGCAATGCATCAAGATGAAGCTGAAATTCTCCCTGCAATATCCCGCCATATTAACCATCACGGATGACAAGGAGAAACAGCATACTTTTCATGTACCCAAGGAGGCCATACAATTTATTAATTCCTACAAACCATCTACGCCTCCATGTGATCCGGACTGAAACTGCCTTTCAGATAAGTTGAATTATCAAAACTGATGTTGGGGGCACTGCATCATTTTTTTTAATACTACGTGTACAGAGGACTGTTTGCTTTAAAACATTAGATCATCACTCTGTTCTCTTTACAGTCAGGTACATGTGGGTTTGGGCTGGTAAAGGGGATCAGCGCCATCTTGGAGATGAAGTGGAGTGTGAAATGCTTCCAGGGAAGAAGATAAGTCGTTTTGTTTTGTAGTTTGTTTTGTAGTTTGGTTTTTACTAAGTTTCTACAAGGTTTATCATGAGATCCCTGCAGACCTCAAGCAGCTCCAATGTGACATGTTTCGTGACCTTTGTCATGGCTGGCTGGACGTTAAAGAATATACTACAGTTATTAAGGTTGGGGATGTCCGCTGGTTAATTTTTTGAGGGGTTAGGGGAGAGGGAGGGTGTTTTTGGTCTACTCTCGTATATCATGGTTAAATGTTGTATATGGACTCGCAGTCGATACACCTGACCCAGGATAAAATGTCTATAAAATTCACATCCTGGAATGTAAAAAATGCCTTAGGTCACCGGGTAAACACTCACTATTGCTACGACACTTAAAAAAAAAAAAAATACTGAGATTGCATTATTGCAAGAGACTCACCTCTCACAGGAGCAATTTCTATACATGAAGAAATCATGGGTAGGGCAAGTATTTGGTTCGCCAGCGCAGGGGAGGAAATCTGGGGTTCTAATTTTAATCCATAAACTTTCAAGGGGAAATTCTGGAACATAGTACTGATGAGGAGGGCAGATGGGTAAGGATTCCACTGTGGGTCCAAGGCGAGGAATATGATGTAATGAGCGTATATGCACCTACTATAGAAGATAAGCAATTTTTTATGAGTCTCCTCTCCAACACACTATCTGCAAACCCAGTCAGACTAATTCAAGGGGGGGATTTTAACTCATTAATGCATGTAAAAGAAGACAGGTCAGGCATTACTCCACTACGGGCCATAACACAAGTGAAATAAAAAATATTTGCTGATTACATCTCAGGGATAAATTTGGTGGATTCTCGGAGAACCCTTTATCCTGATGACTCTCAATATACTTTCTACTTTCATGATACTTGGTCTCAATTAGATTATTTTTTGATAACCCCATCTATGATGCACCAGATTGAGTCTGTGGAAATACTAGATCTTGTGATCTCTGACCATGCTCCAGTTCAATTATCACTAATCCCTATATTACCAAGAGGAACGGATATCCTATGGAAATTTCTGGCGTATTTATACGAGGATGAGGGGTTCAAAGCAATGCTTCAACAATGGTTCTGGGAGTACACTGAGACTAATTCTGAACATCTACAGAATATTACCTTATACTGGGAGGCAGTCATAATCATATCCTAACATCAGGCACCTGTCAGAATTCTAGCAGTATTTTTATACAGGAAAAGCTGTCATATGTGTGTGTTTTAAGTTTCAATGTTCTATGCAAAATGTCATTGTAAATTATAAAGTTAGAGTACTTTTTTAAAATATTGCTCTAAGACATCTCAGCATATTCCAGGCAGTGAGACTAATTAGATTATTTTAGTTTAGAAGCTAAAGCATTCTTTGTTAGAATCATCTTTCAAATGTCAAGGTTATAGATAAGTGTATTGTGTGAAGACTGAAAAGAAACAAGTTAAAAATTCACATTACTGCAGCAGTCATATATATACATTGTCTCTATTATTACATATAAATATTAAATTATTACATATAAATATTAAAATATCCTAAAGAAAGAAATAATTATTGTTAAAATCTATAATAGAATCTATTACTTTGAATTTCATTTAATGCTGGATTCTGTCAGTGATAGTTAGAGAAAGTAAAACTTTTATAAGATTATTTTAACTTGTAAGCTAGAAGATTGTTTACATGTTACAAGGCCAGCAAGAAAAGATAACATTTATCAGCCAGAGCAAGTCAAAATATGAAAAGTATGAACATTGCAATAGGTTTCAACATTGGTAGCTGATAACATATGCTATGTTTTGGGAAAAGTCCTCATAAAATATAAAACAATATAAGGGGTTTTGCCAATTAGTCAAAAATGATTGAATAGTGACATCTGCCGGTTGAAATTATTAAATATATTTGTTCATAATAGAACATTATTAAGTTTTAATATACAATTATATATTCTATGATTAATTGTTTTAAGAATTATATAATAAGCTTTATATTTTAATGAGTATATTAGAAGCCCTGTATGTTTCAATAAGCCTTAAATTGCTAAAGACTCTTTACAGTGTTACAGTGTCAACCTGACCAATCTTATGTCTGGGAAAGAACAGACACATTCCAAATTAATTAGTAGAAGGACACATTATCAAAAATGCGTTAAAAATGACATTGTTTAATGTTTGAAAGTCCCAATGTCTGGGTCAAATAAGTCAAATCAGCAGAGAAGATGGCTGGTGACATCCATTTTTATTTACTGCGTCAAATATGACCTTTTAATCAAATGTCAAAATGTCAAACACTCCAAATGACGTTAATTCTCACAAGATAAGGTAATTAAGGAGTTTATAAACAAATCTGTTATGGTTATTTTAAATGTCAGCTATTTACAGTATTCAAAACAAAGATAGCGAGCTACACATGAAAGTTTCAGCCAATCAGAACCTGGGATTTAGGGAAATTCCAGATTAGGCAGCCATATTGCATCCAATTGCTATAAAAGTAGGAGCTGAAAGCTCATAGTTTACACTAGCCTACCAATCTCCTGAGAAGACACACGAGGCAGAAGCTACCTTCCCACACGTGGTTCTAGATGCTGAAGAGATGGCAGAGAAGGGGTAATATGCTTAATATTCTGGTGATTTACTTTGTTAATTTTTCAGCATTAAGTTCTGTTAAGATGTTAGCAAGACGTTTTTTTAGAAGATATTTTTTATGCTATAAGGACATATAATCTAGCGTGTATGATTAGACATTAAAGGGACTGGATTAATGGCACAAGCATATACTGTACTCCAATTACAAATTAGAGGCAGCATATGCGGAACCATGGTCTCTTACAGGCCTCCTTCACAGTAAATTCTCTACTCTGCCCGTCCGGGTAAAACGTAGCAAACTAATGTGTGATACGATCGCAACATGGAAGGAAGTATGTAAAAAATTCCATGTCTCTTACTTAATTACGAAATTCACATCTTTCTGGGGCCATCCTGGTTTTCCGGCCAGCCTATCTCATAGGGGATTCCTTGATTGGGAAAAGAAGGGTTTAAGTTGGGGAAATTAATAGATTTAAGAAATAAACGTTTACACACAATCCCTAAGATAAGACAAACATTTTCATTGCCACCTCATCACTTTCTAGATTATGGGCAAATAAGTAGGGACGGTCGGAAATGCCAATTTCCGATTCCACGGTAAATCCGCATTCTGCCATTGCCAATTACCGCTGCCAATTTCCGCATTCCAATGCGGAATTTCCACCGGAAATCGCGGAAATTCCGCCCGACTTTAGCATCAATTTTATCAAAAACTATAAGTTCTTTTTGAAAACTTTTTTTTGCATCTTGTTCAGAAGATTCAGTTTATTAAACCCTGAAAATTTGGTGTTTCTAGGACTTACGGGGGCTTTGCTATTAACCACTAAAGTCGGCAGATTTTTACTGTAATGTAAAATGCAGAAAATAGGCAGATGCAGATTTTCTGCATTTTACATTACAGTAAAAATCCGCCGACTTTAGCAGTTAATAGCAAAGCCCCCCTAAGTCCTAGAAACACCAGATTTTCAGGGTTTATTAAACTGAATCTTGTGAACAAGATGCAAAAACAAATTTTTAAAAAAGACCTTATCGTTTTTGAGAAAATCGATGTTAAAGTCGGGTGGAATTTCCACTATTTTCGGCGGAAATCCGCCTACCGCACTTGTATTACCGATTTCCGCATTCCGATGCGGAAATGCAATTTCCGATCAGAATTTCGGAAATTGCATTTCCACGGAATCCGAATGAGCATCCCTACAAATAAGATCTCATATCCAAAGCAATCTTAAAAACCTCACCCATTTATTACAAATTAATGACATGGATACTTTCCTCTCCCCACATCTTCCTAAGATCTCACTATCCCAACTCAAATCCGGCCTTCAGAGTAGGGATTTACTAATCCAATCAAGGAAAGCGAATTCAGATTTCGAGACTTGGAGTAGGGAATCAGACGATCCAGACATAGGAAACAAAATTCTTGTGGGTCTAGGGGTATCCAGAAAACTTATAGTGGGGAAACATGGAGGGAATCTCACATCCAACTTATACACAGAGAAAAATATGCTTTTGATATAAAATATATAAACCCTCCCTCATACTACAAACCAAATTGTCCTAAATGCCATTTACCCAAGGCCAATCTTCTTCATTGTATATGGTCATGCCCACATATAACAATCTTCTGGAACCAGGTACTAGATTATATCCATCAATTGTGCAAAATAAGGCTTGATCTTGACCCAACTTTGTTGCTATTTAATTATAATGTTCCCAACACAAATTCGAGCACCA
Organism: Hyperolius riggenbachi; assembly: GCF_040937935.1. Taxonomy (NCBI): domain Eukaryota; kingdom Metazoa; phylum Chordata; class Amphibia; order Anura; family Hyperoliidae; genus Hyperolius; species Hyperolius riggenbachi. The sequence goes on from NC_090649.1 coordinate 64,243,228, forward strand.
AACCCAGACAACCTGCAAGGGGCATTGGCCTTCTTTCACACATGGCCATTATTGCTGCCAGAAAAGTTATTTACAACAAATGGATTTACGCAACAGTGCCTTCTGTATGGAATGTTCGTGAGGAACTGACTTACCTATTTAACTTGGATAAACTGGATGCCCTGATTCATAAGGAAAAATGCACCAAACACTTTTTTAAGACCTGGAAAGCCTTCATCTTATCTACCCATTCCACCGCTGAGAAAGACAAGCTAATGGAGAACTTTAACCCCCCTGGTGGTACAATAAATCCACCAGGGGGGCAGCGCAGCACTTTAAAAAATTTTTTTTTAAAGCATTTAGCTAGCCTAGCGCTAGCTACATGCTTCTCCCCTCCCTTCGCTATCCCTCCCACCCCTCCGATCACCACCGGCGCATTTACCCTGCAGGGAATCCCGTTCTGAACGGGATTCCCTGTATGGGCTTCCCCGTCGCCATGGCGACGATCGCGATGACGTCACTGACGTCATCGACGTCGTGACGTCAGCGGGTGTTCCGATCCACCCCTCGTCGCTGCCTGGCACTGATTGGCCAGGCAGCGCAAGGGGTCTGGGGGGGCCCAGTAGGGCCTGAGCGGCACCCTCCGGCGGCTTACACGGGGTTACCGCTAAGGAGGTTAAGTATACTGGATGGTACTGTACAGCTCAATTAAATGGCTCACGGGGCAGACTTGAGATCACAAATGGTCATTCTTGACCTTTCTTACGAGTCCGTCGCTAAACCAGTTAGTTTGGACTTTGACATTATCAAAAGCACCCATTGTTGTTCTAGAGATGAGAGTATGACCAAGGGGAGGGGGTGGGGGGGGGGTGAATTTTGGGGACTGAGTTGTTTTCGTTCAGGTTGCTATTATTATTGTAAAGCTAACCATGACTTGTCGTGTACCATGTACCACCCTATTGGTTGCAGGAGTTTTACCACTTGCTACTGTCTTGTAATTTTCTTTAAACCAAATAAAATATGTTAAAAAAATGCAATTGCTAGTGATTGCAATTTTGCTATTGGATTTTAGAGGGATTTTTGAATGAATGTGCATTTTTTTGCAGATTCATCCAAGCTTAAAGGGACCTGAGCTGTCCTAAAACAGAAAACGGGACTTCCTTGAGCCCACCATAGCCCGCAAGGTCCCCGGCATCCTCCTGGCCCCCTCTGAGGACCCGCTGGCAGCTCCAGTAATGCGCCGACTTTGGGTGAAGTCGTGTATGCTCACCCCCGCTGCATCCCCATCGTGTCATTAAGCCGGCCGCTGTAAGAGCCCTGCGCATATGTTTTCAGTATGGTTCAGTCTTTAGATAACCGCGCATGTGCAGGACTCTTACTGCGGCCGGGTATGCAGCGGGGGCGAACACATGGGACTTAACCCAAAGTTGGCACATTACCGGAGCCGCCAGCGGGACAGTGGAGGGGGCCAGGAGGATGCCGGGGACCTCATGGGCTACAGTGGGATTGAGGAAGCCCCACGTAAGTCCTGTTTTTTCTGTTTTAGGACACAGCTACAGCTACAATCAACTCACTACACTAGCACTAGCCGATTGTCTGCGATTGGAAAGCTTATCTCAGTTGCTCCGATGCAGGGGCGTTTCAGGCATAGGCATTCCAGGCCACTGCCTGGAGTACCATTGATCCTGGGGGGTGCCATCTCCCTAAATTAAGCCTTACCCTGAACCAAGTCCCGCTCTCCAGCTAAGCCACACTTCAAAAAAATCCAAGCCCCCATGGGTGTTTGTGCCTCTTTCTGTCTGCCTGTGTGTTCAGAGATAGATTAAAGTAAAATGGTGCCCTAGGCAAGCAACGACTTTGGGCCCACCCTTGGCGGCCACCTAGCTTTTTTTGGCAAGATTTGTTAGGGGTTAGCATAAACTGGGCCTCTAGTCTCTCTAGGCCCTAGGCACCTGCCTAAGTTGCCTTGCGGATGATCTGGCTCTGTGTGCCTCCCTCGCCTAGCGCTAGCTACATAATGCCCCCCTCCCTGAGCTATCCCTCCCACCCCTCTGATCGCCGCCGGCGCACTCACCCGTAAAGAAATCCCGTTCTGAACGGGATTCCCTTTAGGGCTTCCCCCGTCGCCACGGCGACGATCGTATAATGTCATCGACGTCGTGACGTCATCCGGCGTTCCGATCCACCCCGCAGCGCTGCCTGGCACTGATTGGCTAGGCTGTGCAGGGGTCTCGGCGGGGGGGGGGGGGGCGTAGTTACGCGGCGGATAGTGCTTGCTGCGTGTTTGAATAAAAAAATTGTGAAAATCAGCCCAGCGGGGCCTGAGCAGCGCCCTCCGGTGGTCATGGAGGAGCTGAGCTCGTCCATACCGCTAAGGAGGTTAAATCACAATATATGCAGTAGGAGGTGCTGGGCACTAGGGTGAGTGGTGAGCAGACAGGCAGAAGCATGAGTGTAACCATCACCCAGGGCCGGGCCGAGGCATAGGCTGGAGAGGCTCCAGCCTCAGGGCGCAGTGTAGGAGGGGGCGCAAAATTCATTCAGCTGCCATTCCTAATTGTGTTTGAAGCAGAAAGAAATAATAAAAGGGGATACATGGCAGTGACTGCAAGCCAGATAACTAGATATTAAGATGTTGGGGAGGTTGTGGGCCCTGTGGCGCCTCTTAGTCTAATAGCAATCAGTGTGTGACGGCTGGGGAGGCAGGCATGGAGGGGCGCACTTTGCTGTCTCAGCCTTGGGCGCTGGAGGACCTTGTTCCAGCTCTGCCACCCCTGCGACCCCTGCCATCGCAGGGGGGCCCAGAGGCTTTGGGGGCCTCTCCTCCTCCCTCTCCCCAACTGCAAGTGCAGCAAATTAGCAAAAAACTTCCCCGTTCGCTCACAAAAAACATCCACGCCACCTTTTCCCACCATGCAGATTAGCAAGTAGCGGGAGTGTCTGTAATTTTTTTCCTGCTTCCAGACACTGCTTCACAGCAGAACACTCTGCTTCCGTTCACCAGCAGGGGCAAACCCAGGGCTTTCAAGGAGGGGATTCCTGAACGGTCTCCCTGAGCCATGCACAATACAGTATAATAATATGGTCAGACATCATGCTGGGTACACATAATGCAATTTCTCATCCAACTGACAGAAGCTGACAATTATTTCCTAAATGACCTATCTGCTTCCGATCGACAACGGGATCGGTCAGGAGCAGTTCAGATACAGATAATAACAGATACAGATAATAATGAGGACAGTCGACATTGTAAATGAAGGGGAAAGTGAAGCATTCAGCCAGCAGGAGCACAGGGCAGTGCTCATACCTGATTCCCCAGAGCTGCTCCGTGCTCTGTACAACAAAGACTCTTCTTCCTTCGCCAACTAAAGAAGTTCGGTATGGCCCATGAACTTCTGAGGTCCTTCTACTCTGCTACAATTGAGTCAGTCCTCTGCTCATCCATCCTGGTCTGGTTCGCTAGCTGCACCGCCAGCGACAGATATAAACCCCAGAGGGTCATCAGCTCAGCGGAGAGGATCATTGGAAAACCCCTCCCCCCTCTAGATCTCATCTACAACACCAGATTGCGTAATAGAGCATTGAAAATTGTGGGCGACCCCTCTCACCCGGGTCACAGTTCTTTCAGTCGACTCAAACTGGGCCGGAGGTTCCGGTCCAACCCTGCCAAGACTACCAGGCGCATGAACACTTTTTTTCCCACAGCCGTTAGACTCTTGAACTCTTCCCATTCCTCTGACCCCCCCACCCTGCTGCCATCTACGGACTTATACCTGACTTCGGCTGCGGCGGCTCTTGCTTACTGCTTTGCCTGGTTGCACTAGAATCACTATCCACTGCTACACACTGTTATTCCTGATATACCTGCAATTGTGCTACTGCAAATACTGTATTACTCCTGTTCTGTTGCATTGCTCGTGTTCTGTTGTACTACTCTGTATCATCTTGTCTGTTTTATTGTATTATGTATTATTACTATCTCTATGCCAATCAATGTGCCAAATCCAATTCCGGGCACGGTCCAACCGTGCTTGGCGAAATAAATTCTGATTCTGATTCTGATTCTGCAGGATACCTGCAGATATTCTGGTGTCTCAACTTCTGCTGTTCCCAGACACTGCACTGGCCCTGGTCTGAGGGAGGATTCTGGGCAGCCGTAATACCCCCCCCCCCCCCCCCCCTGCGTTTGCCTATGACCAGCTCCCGATCAAATGAACCTCATGGGGTTCAGGGACCAAGTGTGCCCCATGCTATCATTTTTGAAGGGGGGCCTTATTAAGTCTAGTTACACCCCTGGGCGGAAGCACAGCACTGGACTGCAGCGGAGAGGTAAGCGCACAGCTTCTGCTGCACTCTACTTTTTTGGAGGGACAGTCCCTCTTTGGGGACCCAATCCCTCTGTTCCTCTTTCATCCTCATTTGTTCCTCTTTCAGGACCCATGTACAGATTCATGTAAATATATGTATTTTTTATACTGAAAATGTTTAATTGACTCTAAACTTTATTTCTATCCTTTAAATTGATGCATGTCTTATTTCCAAATGTTAATATTAAAAAAAATAACCAGGATAGAAAGGACCACTGGGTTTGAATTATAAAACAACATATTTTACTTATGAAATCTTTATGGTATGCATATCTAGGGTTGTGCTAGGGGTGTGGGAGGGGCGTTGCTTGAGTGTCCCCCTTTCTCATCTCAAAAGATTGGGAAGTATGTATATTCTTTAGTGTGTGTGTGTGTTTTGTTTTTTTTTGGTTTTTTTGGGGGGGTGACATAGGACTTCTTGCCTGGAGTGACAAAAAGGCTAGAAACGTCCCTGCCCTGGTGTGAACCAACTCTTAGGTAAGTGCAGCTGGTGCTCATGTCCAGACCTGGCAAACATCTCCTTAGTGACTAGTCAAAAAAGGAGAGGACACAACTTTGGCTTTGCTATTGAAGCAATTGTATTACACACAGTGGGATTGATATTCCACTACAATTGATTCTGGTTTAAACTATCAGCCCTGCCGTAACTTACAAGGCTACGATTCACAAAGCATTACCGCATGCGATAATTCAAAGAACAGTTCACATATAGTGAAATGTCAATTCACTAAAGCTGTTACCGTATGGCAAGCTGGAATTTCCGACCAGTAAGGTACTGTAAATTACCGTCTTGTTCAGTAAATAGCTCAACACACCTCAACACATGTCAGTAACTGTCAATTCACAAAAATATGAACATGTGGTAAAGCCAGGAAAGATGACAGCCGAGAGCCAATAGGAAGAGCCTCTCCCTCTTGCTTCTCACCCCATTTGATCCGGTACACTTGCGGGTGGGACTTCAGAAAGGCAGAGCAGTAAAAGGAGACATTCAAAGATGATTTTCTGCATCACTTTAGATGTGCAGATCTATATAGTGGTACACAGAAGAGTGGCTTCTAGTGGCATCATGTAAGCACATCTAATACAGGTAGTCCCCGGGTTACGAACGCCTGACTTACGAATGACCTGCTGATACGAACGCCCGCCGACCCGCCGCGATGATGTCACGCAGCCCGGGGACTACCTCTAGTACCAACTTCCCTAATGCAGAGTATGCGCAGCAGAAGGCGCAACAAGTCTTACCTGCTTCCAGGGCAGTTCCGGGCCAATCAGCGGCATCCTCTCACCCCTCAATGTTCCTTCCGGCGGCTTCACTAGCATCGCGCAATGAAGAAATCAGAGCCGAGGGGGCTCCTTCTAACTGTGTCAGTATGCGACGCTAATGAAGCCGCCGGAAGGAACATTGAGGGGTGAGAGGACGCCGCTGATTGGCCCGGAACTGCCCTGGAAGCAGGTGAGACTTGTTGCGCCTTCCGCTGCTCATACTTTGCATTAGGGGGCACAGAGGCACAGAGGGGGGCACGAGAAACATGGGGGGGGCACGAGAGACACAGAGGGGGGGGGGCACGAGAAACACAGAGGGGGCCACTGGAAGCACAGGGGACAGAGATAGCACAGCGTCCCGACTTAAGGATGGATTCAGGTTAAGAACGAGCCTACAGTCCCTATCTCGTTCGTTAACCGGGGACTACCTGTACAATGCAGAAAGCCTTTTCCTCGCTAGCTGACACACAAATAGCTGATGCAGAGCAGTCCGCACAGCTTACTGCAGAAACCTACTCCACGTTCCACTACATACCAAACAGGTGAATTGAAGCAACATTTTTGTGTAAATTACCAAACTTCTAGCGCACCTGTGAAAATCTTTGGGAATTTGCAAAAAAGCCTAGAATACTGAGTGCAGTATTTTGCCAACCTGAATTATTTTTTGTTATCAAACAGCCCTTTGTGAATTGTAGCCGAATCTTTTTAAGCGGGATACTGTCTGGCCATCCATCCCATTACAGGTCATACTTACTTTGGTCATGACATTTTCAAAGCCGTTGACACATTCCTTTACTAAACGTATGAACTTCTGTATAGCTGGATCATCGTATCCGTATCTCTGTCCCAGGGCTATGGCTAGAATGATGTTAGCTACTGCAGCATTGATGATGGGTGGATTTTCAAAGGGTTTCCCTGAAAGCAGAAAGTACATTTTTGCACAAAGTTACTGTCAAAGGGAAGTTCTGCTTTAGTTATAAAACCATTCATCATCAATACAGTGATGTGATGAAATCTTTTTATAACATAATCTTACTAAATATTATCCTTACATTACAGTATGCAGCCAGCTAAGAATCTTTCATATCCGATAGTAAGCTAAAATGTCATTCCCGTGTAGCCATGACAACAACAGTATTCTGTTTGGAGTACAAACTGTTATCATTATTTATATAGCGTTGACATCTTCCACATCACTGTACAGAGTATATTGGGTAGCAGGAAAAAAGGGCGCCGGCTGAGGGTGGACGAAAAGGGCGCCGCCATAGACTTTAAAGAGACTCTGTAACATTAAAAAGATCCCCTGGGGGGTACTCACCTCGGGTGGGGGAAGCCTCCGGATCCTAATGAGGCTTCCCACGCCGTCCTCTGTCCCACGGGGGTCTCGCCGCAGCCCTCCGAACAGCCGGCGACTGTGCCGACTGTCAGTTCAATATTTACCTTTGCTGGCTCCAGCGGGGGCGCTGTGGCGGCTTTTCGTTCCGAACTACACGGAAATACCCGATCTCATTCGGGTCCGCTCTACTGCGCAGGTGCAGGAAACTTGCGCCTGCGCAGTAGAGCAGACCCGACGGCGATCGGGTATTTCCGTGTAGTTCGGAGCCGACAGCCGTCAGAGCGCCTGCGCAGGAGCCAGGAAGGTAAATATTGACGTCACCACTGCCCGGACTCCACGGAGGGCTGCAGCGAGACCCCTGACGGATGGAGGACGGCGTGGGAAGCCTCATTAGGATCCGGAGGCTTCCCCCACCCGAGGTGAGTACCCCCAGGGGATCTTTTCATGTTACAGTTCCTCTTTAATGCAATTATCGTTAATATGGCGAAAAAAGTAGAAAAAAGGGCGCCGCAAAAAACGTAGTTAATAACATTACAACATTATAGTTTTTGAGGTAGTTATCGTTTTAGAAGTTTACAACGGTATAGTTTTTGTCATATTATTTGGATTATAAGTACAGATTTTAAGTTTTCAAAGCTATTATTATTAATACTGTATATGTAAAAGTGTTTCTGCAGTGGGAGTGGTTAGGGTTAGGCACCACCAGGGGGAGTGGTTAGGGTTAGGCACCACCTAGGCGGCGGTTAGTTTTAGGCAACACAGGGGGTAGTGGTTAGGGTTAGGAACCTCCAGGGGGGTGGTTAGGGTTAGGCACCACCGGGGGGGTTAGGGTTAGGTACTACCGGGGGGTGGTTAGGGTTAGGCGCCGCTAGGGGAGTGGTTAGTTTTAGGCACCACCAGGGGAGAGTTCTGTGTGAGGGTAGGGTTGGGTTAACCAGTATTGAAGAAAAACGTAACAACATTTAATGTTAATATTTATTTGTTATCATTTCTCATTTGTTTATGCAACAGTAATTATCATTAATAAAGCTTGACAACAATGGTTCTCATTAGCAAATTTCATTAATACCTGGCACCAAATTCGTTAATAAGTCGGGCCCTTTTTTCATGGTGCCCTTTTTTCATGCATGCGTATATTGTCTTGTCACTTAAAGGGAATCTGAAGTGAAAATAAACTTATGATATAATGATTTGTATATGTAGTACATCTAAGAAATAAAACATTAGCAGCAGAGATATGAGTCTATAATTGTTTCCAATACAGGAAGGGTTAAGAAACTCTAGTTGTTATCAATGCAAAAGAGCAACTGATCTCTCCGACTTTCAACATCGCAGACAGCTCTTTCTTCTGAAGCGTATTATCTCAAGTGTCTGTCACTGCATTTTCTTTTTTTCTACAGAGTAATGTTCAAAAGTTTACCAGCCTGCTCTGTGAAATCATTTAGAATGCGGAGTGTAATGTGGAAACTGCAATTATTAGAGAATGATGCAATGTTATAAAAAAAGATATAAATGAAAATAAAAATATGAAACTATTTTCTTTGCTACTAATATTCTACTAATTATCCGTACTACACGTACAGTTCATAATATCCTTTTTTTTTTTTTTTTTTTTAGATCAGCTCACAATCTAATCCCTACCATTGTCATGTATCTATATACAGTGGGATGCGAAAGTTTGGGCAACCTTGTTAATCATCATAATTTTCCTGTAGATATCGTTGGTGGTTACGGTAAAAAATGTCAGTTAAATATGTTACATAGGAGACACACAAAGCACGCAGTGATATTTGAGAAGTGAAATGACGTTTATTGGATTTACAGAAAGTGTGCAATAATTGTTTAAACAAAATTAGGCAGGTGCATAATTTTGGGCACCACAAAAAAAAGTGAAATCAATATTTAGTAGATTCTCCTTTTGCAGACATTACAGCTGCTAAATGCTTCCTGTAGGTATCAATGAGATTCTGGATTCGGGTTGAAGGTATTTTGGACCATTCCTCTTTACAAAACATCTCTAGTTCATTCAGGTTTGATGGCTTCTGAGCATGGACAGCTCTCTTTAACTCACACCACAGATTTTCAATTATATTCAGGTCTGGGGACTGAGATAGCCATTCCAGAATGTTGTACTTGTTCCTCTGCACGAATGCCTTAGTGGATTTTGAGCAGTGTTTAGGGTCGTTGTCTTGTTGAAAGTTCCAGCCCCGACGCAGCTTCAGCTTTGTCACTGAATCCCGGACATTGGTCTCCAGAATCTGCTGATACTGAGTGGAATCCATGCGTCCTTCAACTTTGACAAGCTTCCCAGTCCCTGCACTGACCACACAGCCCCACAGCATGATGGATCCACCACCATATTTTACTGTAAGTAGCAGGTGTTTTTCTTGGAATGCTGTGTTCTTTTTCCTCCATGCATAATGCCCCTTGTTATGCCCAAATAACTCGGTTTTAGTTTCACCAGTCCACAGCACCTTATTCCAAAATGAAGCTGGCTTGTCCAAATGTGTTTTAGCATACCTCAAGCGGCTCTGTTTGTGCTGTGGGCGGAGAAAAGGCTTCCTCTGCATCACTCTCACATACAGCATCTCCTTGTGTCAAGTGCGCCGAATGGTTGAACGATGCACAGTGACTCCATCTGCAGCAAGATGATGTAGGTCTTTGGTGCTTGTCTTTGGGTTGACTCTGACTGTTCTCACCATTCGTCGCTTGTGTCTATCCAAGATTTTTCTTGGTCTGCCACTTCGAGCCTTAACTTGAACTAAGCCTGTGGTCTTCCATTATGTTCCTAACTGTGGAAACAGACAGCTGAAATCTCTGAGACAGCTTTCTGTAGCCTTCCCCTAAACCATGATGGTGAACAATCTTTGTCTTCAGGTCATTTGAGAGTTGTTTTAAGACCCCCATGTTGCTACACTTCAGAGAAAATTAAAATAGGAGGGAAACTTGCAATTGATCCCCTTAAATACTCTTACTCATAATTGGATTCACTGTATGTAGGTGAGGGGTCACTGAGCTTACCAAGCCAATTTGTGTTCCAAAAATTAGTTCTAGTTATTAGTTTGGAATCAATAAAATGTATTTACCTGCCTAATTTTATTGCACATTTTCTGTAAATCCAATAAACTTAATTTCACTTCTCAAATATCACTGTGTCTCCTTTATGACATTTTTTATTGTAACAACCAACAATTTATAGAGGTAAATCATGACAGTTAACAAGGTTGCCCAAACCTTCGCATCCCACTGTATGTATCGTGATTGGGGAGGGGGGGTGGGGGGTAAGAGACATGGGGAGAATATACTAACTCCATGCAGATAGTGCCCTGGCTGGGATCTGAACTGAGAATCCTATGCTGCAAGGCGAGAGTGCTAACCACTATGCCACTGTGATGTCCAGACTGTTCAGAAACTCTGACCATCGTTTTTTTTTTAACACCTGCACTAATGTGAATATCAGCAGCAAATGTTGACCCTCCAATCTGCCAGTTTGTGTTAGGTGTAGCTAAACTCACAAAGATCTAAGTGCCGTTCCTGCCGCTTTATCAGTTTGGCTACAGTGTAGCTCATTGCCGTTCTGTGAGCTGCCACGCCTACTGATATATGAGTTAAAGGACCACTACAGGTAAAAAATAAAAAAAAGTAAGCAGGTAAAATATGACAGAACCGACTGGTTTTGGACCAGTCTATCTCCTCGAGGGTGATTTGTTTACGGCAGTTGCTAAGTCTAACTGCCAAAATAGTTAGCAGGGAGGCTGGCTGGTAGCTTACTTTTTTGGTAGTCAGACTTAGCAACTGGTGCTCAGGAAATGCTTTTGAAAGCAAAGAAAACCCTGAAAATCCCCCATGAGGAGAAGGACTAGTCCAAAACCTATCGTTTTTTTTCCGATTTTAAACACTCACTTTTTTTACTACTGAAAAATTAATCTCACTGCCATCCCTGCTGCTTATTACTGTTTTGTGCATTCATTGCTCAAATTACTCAGATAATAGCTGAGTGCCCACATCCAAACTAACAACACCCCCCCCCCCCCCCCCAAAAAAAAAATGCACCATGGATGCACTTTCCATTGCAGTCTGTTGTACTGACTAAGTGCACCTGTTGCGCCAAAATTCAGCTTTACAGTCACAGGTGTCCAATTACATAGGGACATGTTTAGTTTACCAGTTATGTAGTTATTGAAGTCGCTTTAGGTATGCTTTAACTTAAAAAAAAGTGCTGCTCTCCATAAAATGGCAAATTATAGTAAATTGTTTTCTCACCTTTTAATCTAGTGTAAGCAAGCCCTTAAAATCCTACATTCTACAACTTAATCACCCAGGATGAACACTCTGCTTTTAGTAATGAGCACCACAAGTTGGGCAAGCACCATCAACCAAAATTACCTCTATAAGGGAAATACGGGAGTGTGCAGAAAGGAACTTATATAGAAATCATACACAAATCAAAGGACAGAGGTTCCCTCAAAAAACCGCACCACTCCAAAGATACCATTACAAAATCATCTTTATTCACAAAACAAAATTAAAAACACATGGCCTCCATCCGTTGGCTTATGGATGGAGGCCATGTCCCACATCTCCCTTCTATACTGATCTTTAGATAAGCACCTGTTCTCCTGCCAATGATTCTTACACTATCCTATGCACCCACTTGCACTTTTATATGTGCTTTTGCACATCCTATCTTTCCCTTTAATGGGACTTCTATATACAGTATGAATTGGTTTCACCAGTTTGCCTATTTGCACAATATATTTATGCACTTTATCACACAGGTACTGGTTCTACCTCCTATTTACCATCCTTGTTGATGGGGCTGTGTGGTTCCCCTTTTTGTTCCACACAGCCATCTGTTTATTTATTACATTATATTATAATTGAGAGCCTGTGGTTTGGGAACTTGCCCATTTGGCCTGATATTTATTGTTATTTATGAGTGTATTCTGTTATAAGTACCATATCACGGCCCTTGTTACTTGTTTTTAACTGTTTTTAATTTTGTTTTGTGGATAAAGATGATTTTGTAATGGTATTTTTGGAGTGGTGCGGTTTTTTGAGGGAACCTCTGTCCTTTGATTTGTATACACTCTGCTTTTAGATCTATGGTAGGCATAGCACCAAATGTAATATTAATATCTCTAAGGATAATATGTTGGCGCTTTATAAATCAATAATAATAATCATCAATAATATTTAGGTGTGCATGAAAAAAGGGCGCAGTGAAAAAAGAGGAGTAAGAAAAAAGGGCACAGGACGGGGGTGGACGAAAAGGGCGCCGCCATAGACTTTAATGCGCTTATCATTAATACGGTGAAAAAAGCAAAAAAAAGGGCGCCGCAAAAAATATCGTAGACAACATTGGAACATTATAGTTTTTGGAGTAGTTATCGTTTTAGAAGCTTGCAACGTTATAGTTTTTGTCATATTATTTCGTTTATATGTACAGATTTTACGTTTTCAAAGGTATTATCATTTTTATGTGTAAAATGGTGTTTCTGCAGAGGGAGTGGTTAGGGTTAGGCACAACGAGGGGGAGTAGTTAGGGTTAGGCACCACCCGGGTGGCAGTTAGTTTTAGGCAACACCCGGGGGGTGGTTAGGGTTAGGTGGTTAGGATTAGGTATCACCTTAGGGGGTTAGGGTTAGGCACCACCTGGGGGGTGGTTAGGATTAGGCGCCACCAGGGGAGTTTTTAGTTTTAGGCACCACCAGGGGAGGGTTCTGTGTGAGGGTAGGGTTGGGTTAAGCTGTATTGTTGAATTATGTAGCAATATTTAACATTAATATCTTTTGGTTATTATTTATCGTCTGTTTTTACAATGGTATTTGTTGATAACCAAGCTTGACAACGATTTTATTTTTATCAGATTTCGTTAACAACTGGTGCCATTTTCGTTATCAAGTCGGGCCCTTTTTTCACTGCGCCCTTTTTTCATGCACATGAAAATAGGGGCCCGGCTGGATAAAGAAATAGCGTGGGTGGATGACGAAATCTGATAATGATAGACATCATTGTCAAACTTGGTTAACAATAAAAACTGTTGTAAAAACAGCCGGGAAATAATAACGAAAAGATATTAATGGTAAAAATCATTCCGTAATTCAACAATACAACTTAACCCAACCCTATCTTCACACAGAACTCTCCCCTGGTGCCGCCTAACCCTAACCACCCCCCCCGGTGGTACCTAACCCTAACCACTCCCCCTGGTGGTGCCTAACCCTAACCACACCCTCTGCAGAAACACGCTTTTACACATAGAAACCATAAAACTAACCCCCTCCCGGGGATGCCTGACCGTAATCATTCCCCCTGGTGGTGCCTAACCCTAAACACTCCCTCTGCAGAAACACCCATTTACACATAGAAACCATAATATCTTGGAAAATGTAAAGTCTGTACATACAAACAAAATAATATGACAAAAACTTGAACGTTGCAAGCTTCTAAAATGATAAAATACTTCAAAAACTTCAATGTTCTAATGTTAACGATATTTATCGTGATGCCCTTTTTTCTGCTTTTTTCGAAATATTAACAATAATTGCATTAGAGTCTCTAGCGGCCCCTTTTTGTCCACCCTCAGCTGGTGCCCTTTTTTCCTGCTACCATATTTAGGAAAAGAAAAAACACAAAAACCAACTCACCTTTAAAGGATGCAAATTTTTGTATTAAACATTCAGCCTCTGCAGTAATTCTGCTCTCTATAGACTTCTTTCCCATCCCCAATTCCCGTAATGTGGAATTAGTGAACTTTCTCATCATCTTCCAGTCGTCCCTGTTAGATAAGGCAATACCTACCAAGAAAAAGATAGTTACAACTGCTGTAATTTAGCTAATTTTCCTCAGATTTGTCTATTTTGGCATGATGCATCACGGGAAGCCACTTAAAGCTGAATTATTGCAAATACCTCCTGTTTCAAGAAGGTATAATTAAGTCAGGGAAAAATTTAAGCCAAGGCCACATAGGCTATGGCCTAGGGCACCACAGGATCAAAGGCGGGTGGGCAGCAATCTATATTAGGGTTTGCGAAGGGTCTGGCATCTTATACTAGAGGAAAGGGGGAGAGGGGTTATCAGAGTATCTAAACTGGAGGGGGGGGGAAAGAGTTATCTGGCTACCTATACTGGAGGTGGGAGAGAGGGGTCATCTGGCTACCTATGCTGAAGGAGGGCGGCTTCTGGCAGTGGCCTTGGTCAATAAAGAGTCCAAATCCGGCCCTGAATGAGGTAAGAGGGCTTTTTAGTCTCTTTTAGACCTCTGTACTCTCCTGGTGGTTCTGGGACACCATGAGCTATTTGGGTCAGACAATAACTGGAAAGCAGTTCTCAAAGGCTCATAAGAATCCAGCCCTGGTATTTAAAGAGAATCTGTATTGTTAAAATCGCACAAAAGTAAACATACCAGTGCGTTAGGGGACATCTCCTATTACCCTCTGTCACGATTTCGCTGCTCCCCACCGCATTAAAAGTGGTTAAAAACAGTTTTAAAAAGTTTGTTTATAAACAAACAAAATGGCCACCAAAACAGGAAGTAGGTTGATGTACAGTATGTCCACACATAGAAAATACATCCATACACAAGCAGGCTGTATACACCCTTCCTTTTGAATCTCAAGAGATCATTTGTGTGTTTCTTTCCCCCTGCATCTCTCATGCACTGAAGTTTCAGGCTGCTCTTTTCTTTCTGCAAACAGCTTTGCCCTTGTCTGTAATTCTTCAGTATGTGAAAGCCCAGCCAGCTCAGAGGACGATTTATTCAGCTTGTAAAAGATAAGAGAGCAGAGAGAAGCTGCATTAATCTAAATAACACACAGGCAGTGTGCAGAGAGGGTCCTGAAAGGGGGAGTGCATAGCAGAACCACAACACTGAAGAACTTGGCAGCCTTCCAGACACAGGCCGACAAGTCTGACAAGAGAGAGATACGTTGATTTATTACAGAGATTGTGATAGTAGAAAGTGCTGCAGTAAGCCAGAACACATTAGAATAGCTTTTGGAACTTGTAGGATGATAAAAAACAGGATGCAATTTTCGTTACGGAGTCTCTTTAAGTCAAAAAGAAGAAATAACTGGGTCTGTACCTAGACTTTAGCAATAATAGCAAATTTTATTGACGTACCATGGCCTAAAATCACACAACATTTCGGCCAGGAGAGCCTTTGCTAAGATATCAAACTTGTGAGTTTCAATATATAACAATCAGCATACCATACATGTACCTCCTCTTTTTGGTCACCAAGGCGATATGCGTACTAACCTTTCAGATCCTAATATACATGATTATTCTTTTCTGGCTGATTTTTGGCTTTAAACCCCTGAACTCAACTAGCCACTTTCCTGAAGTGCCTGAAATATGGAAGGAACCGTGGCATATTACTTTAACTACCATAAAGTACTTTAAATGTTAACCTATCTGCTTCTCTATCATTGTTTGTACTTACAAAATGTTCTGTTCACCATACACACCTCTGTGTGTTTTGACGATCAATAAAAACTATTGTTTAAAAAAAAGATTAGCTGTATGCTTGTTTATGGTGTTTTTCAGACACTACTGCATCCAAATTAATCAGCAGGGCTGCCAGGCAATTGTTTATTGTACAAAAGGAAACACATACATCAGACTCCATATTTTTTCACTTCAGTTGTCTTTTAAGGCCGGTACACAAATTAGAATGCTCAAGGTAAAAACCTTGTAATTAGTGAATCACTAACTCAGAGCACACATCCAGTAAATTGAAAGGATGGCTTTCACTTGTGAACAACAGCAATATTCAAGTCTGACCCCAGATTCTCTATTGGATTGAGGTCTGGACATTGACTAGGCAAGTCCAACATATTTAAAGGTTTCCCCTCAAACCACTTGAGTGTTGCTTTTGCAGCATGCTTCGGACCATTGTCTTGCTCGAGGGTGGACCTCCATCCCAATCTCAAATCACTGGCAGATTGATACACCTTTACTCCATACATTTGGGGAGATCCCCACGCGCCTTTTAGCAAACTCAAAATGTGCCTTTTTATTTTTACCCTAAATAATGTTTTTTTTTTTTTCTTGTGGCCACTCTTCCATAAAGACCAGCTGTAAGGAGTGTATGGCTTATTGTGGTCCCATTGACAGATACTCCCATATCTGGTGTGGAACTCTGTAACTCCTGCAGGGTTACCTTTGGTCTTTTTGCTGCCTCTTTAATTAATGCCCTCCTTGCCCGGTCAGTGAGTTATGGTGGGAATCTATCTCTTGGCAGGTTTGTTGTGGTACCATGTTTTTTCCATTTGAAGATAATGGATTTGACTGTGCTTCGGGGGAATTTTCAAAGCTTTAGATATTTTTTTTTAAAACCCAACAGGGGCATGATTGGAAATCACAGGGCCCCCCTGCAAAAATTTGGATGGGCTCCCCCCCTCTGGGGCCCGTTCAGGGCCATTTTGGGGGCAGGAGGGGTCGCCGCGAAGGTCCATCTCTATGTGCCTCATGCTACTTCCTGTTTAAACAGCAAATCATGCCAGACACTTAGAGATCGGAACCTCCGGCGCGTGGATGGAGGTATGTGTTCCTGCCCACCGCTTGCTGCCACTGATGATTGATGCAGGAGGGAAGCACGCTTAGGGGATAGTCCAAGGTAAGGGGGGGACTGTCCCTCCTCCCTGCCGATGTGTGGCCTTGCTTTCCTCTCATGCTGTGACCCCTCCTGCCCCCCAAAATGGCCCTGAGCCCCCCCGCAGATGCAGGGGCTGCATCCCCTATTGTTATGCCAGTGAACCCAACCCTGACTTGTACTCCTTAACTACCCTGACTTAGACTTGTTTGGAGAGCTCATGGTGCAAAGCCACTTGCTTAGTGGTGTTAAAGTGGCCCCAAATTAAAAATACAAGATTTCAGAAATAAAATCTATTTTCTAAATTATAATAATAAATAGCAGCTTTTTTTCAGCTGCATGATGACAAATATAAAATATTTTACATTTATTGGAGGAACCCCTCCCCTTCCTTTCAAATTGCCGGGACAAAATCCGGTGGAGTAGATGGTGTCCGGCAATGGAGGAATTGCTAATGGCTGCCCCCAGTATAGCCCTAGTTATGAAAAGAGAAGGGTGAAAAGCATGCACTGAAATGCTCATAGGCTTGAAGGAGTGTTTATTTATCTTTGTATGTGTCAGAGTGGTGCAACTAAATATTTTGAATTAAAAAAAATGTGTGGTTTGGGTCCGCTTTAAAGCCTGTAAGGCCTTTCTGAAAAGGTGTGTTTATGTTGAAAGATCATGACAATTATATTTCACACAGGTGGACTTCATTTCATAAATTGTTACTTTTGAATGTAATTTGTTGCATCAGGACTTTTTAGGGGCTTCAAGGCAGAGAGGGTGAGGTTAGTACTTATGCACAATGCAATTTTAAATTTTTAATTTAAAAAAAAATGTTTTTATACTGTAATTTTCTCATTTCACTTCACAAAGCTAGACTATTTTGTACATATCCATCAAATAAAACAAAATTAAAAGACATTGAAATTACAGGTTGGAACAACACTAAATAGGTACAAAAATGGGGGGGGGTGTTATGTTTTTGGGATGTGGGAGGAAATAGGGGGGCACCTATAAACTCCATCACGCACCATATCAGTTCTGATGAATAGATGTTTGAGAGGGCCTCAGCTCCTTAGCTATGCCACTGGCTGCAAGACAAGTGTGCTATCCACTCCACCACCACTCCACCCTATAGGTTCCTTCTAACATTGATGGTGATTTCTATTTCTGGAATTTATTTTATAGTAAAACTATACCAATAATATACAGTATGTTTAATGATTTTTAACAATAAAAAAATATACCGTATCCTTTTGATATTTTCACAATTGATGGAGTCTCTGGTCTGGCAGAAAATGCCTCGGCATGATTGATAAGAGCGTCTTTTATAGTGTCATAACCGCACAACACAACCATCTTGTCCAAACCCAGCTGGATGCTGAACACCGAGCCGTACTTCTCTGATAACTAGAAAAACAAGGAAACAAATGATACGTTCATCTAACAAGGAAGCAGCAGAAGTCAAAGCAGACATGGAAAAGGCACCAGAGAGCTCGAAGGGGAGGAGTAAGAGCAACCAACTGCTGTGAAGACGTGTGACTGTGGGGCCCACTGGCTGCTTGGCCAGTCAGTGGATTTCCTCAGCTTTACCACCTCCCAGTCCGACACTGCCTGAGCCCATGAGTGTTGTAGTGGTGTATAGCTCATCATTCTGCTGGTGCGCCTTGTCTTGTGTCCTGTTTCTTCTCTCCATCATTTCCTGGCGACCCATACGTTAGGAGCACAATGTCCAACCATCTTGGCTTGTCCTCCTTTTAGGCGTTCTAGTCATACAAAAGGTGTGACCTTCCTCATGAGGTCTAACCGTAGAATCTTGTAGAGATCAATGCTACAATGTGTCTGTCAGATTATCATATACTGTAGATCAATTTCTGGTTTAAATTTATGGAAATTATTGATCCGGCATGCTGGAAAGATCTCACTTTAAAGGGCTCGGTTGGGTGTGCAACGGTAGCAGTATTCAATTTCACGATGAAATTGTGAATACTGCCAGTCTCACCCCATTGTGTAATATGTATCCCCGGACTGTGGAAGCGGTGCTTAAAGTGACACTTAAGCGAAAAAAAAAAAAAAGTATGATATAATTAATTGAATGTGCAGTACGATAAGGGATTGTTAGTATCAAAGAAAAGACTCTCATATTTTTATTTTCAGTAATTATTTTCAACTATATAGCTTTTTTTTTTATATCATTGCATCAGACTGTCATATTTGCAGTTTACAAACTACAGTCTCTATTTTAAACTATGAAACTGAGCAGAGCTAAAAACCCTTTGAACTTCCCTGCACTAAAATCTTATCGGAAGCTGTCTTTCACTGTTTTTGTAATGTATAAGTGCTTCAGAAAACAGCACTGCCTTCGGCTCAAGCTGGGTTGGAAAGCTCAGAGGTGCTCTTTTGTATAAATAACAACTGACGTTTCTTAACTCTTCCTGTACTGGAAACAATATGAGAGTCTTTTCTTTGCTACTAATGTTCTATTTCTTAGCTGTACTACACATATAATTCATTATCTCATAGGTTAACTTTCACTTCAGATTCCCTTTAAGCGTACCTGTCCATTGGTGTGCTCCTCCTGGGTCCCACGTCTTCTCCCCATCACCGCCGGACGCCTGTACCCCATGCCTTGATGGCATGTACAAGCTCACACAAGTACCACCAGGTTACGGGGTACAGGCGCCAGGCGGTGATGGAGTGAGTGTGAAGGGAAGCAGCCGCACCATCAGGTGCTGGGTGCTTGATACTGTGATGAAGGCAATGTCACATTTCAATCATAAGTAGCCAAGGTCATTAGCACACCAGCCTTAGTTTTAGCAACACACACTTTGTCAGTGATGATGTCACTCGCTGTCTGATTTGGGGTGGGGTTTGGAGATTTATCTAGATGGTATATAAAGTGTTATCTGTGTGTTTGCATTATACCACATGCCTAGAGAAAGGAGGACCCTGCATTGACCCCGAAACAATTGTCGGAACCTGATGTGGAACAGTGCACAATACAGTGTGTGTTGCATTTAAAACTAAGGCTGGTGTGCTGATGACCTTGGTCACTTAAGGTGGTGGTGGAGGAGGAGCACCAGTTGATTGGTAAGCTTAAGCTAAGCACCTCTGCATACACTCATCACGGGTCCAAGGAGTACAGCTCACACTGGGGAAATGTGGGGGAGCCCTGCGGGCAGAAGCAGAGCCGGGACAAGGTCCTCTTGCACCCCAGGCTGAGACACCAAAGTGCGCTCCTCCATCCCTCCCACCCCAGCCATCACACACTGATTGCTATTAGACTAAGAGGTGCCCCAGGGCCCCCAACGCCTTAATCTCTAGTTATCTGGCCTGCAGTCACTGCTATGTATCCCCTTTCCTTATTTCTCTCTGCTTCAAACACAATAGGGGAATGATAGCTGATTGAGTTGTGTACCCCTCCTACACTGCGCCCTGAGGCTGAAGCCTCTCTTGCCTCTGCCTCAGCCTAGCCCTGGGCAGAAGCAGCTGCACAGATTCCCACTAGATTTGATGCTGGAAATCTGTGTGCACTATAATAGCAATACATCCCCCCTCTGATCAGATTCAATCAGAAACAATCTCTCATGGTAGAATTTGAGCACCTTTATCTTCCTCAAGTGGGGTGAGGCGAGGCAATGAAAGGAAGTAGAAAATTTTAAGATAATTGTCAAACTTCAAGCGGCTAGACACTAGTGCTTGTAGTCCTAGTAGTCTTCTACTCATCTTCTGTCATTCCAGCATGGAGCCAGGAGCTCTATTTTCATGCTGAGAATATCTACTTAAAGAGACTCTGAAGCGAGAATAAATCTCGCTTCAGAGCTCATACTTAGCAGGGGCACGTGTGCCCCTGCTAAAACGCAGCTATCCCGCGGCTTAATGGGGGTCCCTTCTCCCCCAAACCTCCCCCCGCAAAATCAACGACCAAATTGGTCGTAGATTTTGCTGCTCCGAGAGGCAGGGCTAACGGCTGCAGCCCTGCCTCTCAGCGCGTCTATCAGTGAAGGAAGACTAAGAGGGGCGGGGGAGAGGCGGAGATACGCGTCTGATAGACGTGCATGAGGCAGGGCTGCGGCGGTTAGCCCTGCCTCTATGCGGAAGAGATTCCGCTCTGTACGGGGGTGGGTTTGGGGGTGAAGGGACCCCCGGTAAGCCGCGGGATAGCAGCGGTTTAGCAGGGGCACACATGCCCCTGCTAAGTATGAGGTCTGAAGCGAGATTTATTCTCTCTTCAGACTCTCTTTAAGAGCATATGTTAAAGATTACCTTCATAAATGAGTTATGAGGCTTGCTGTGGTCCACCAGGTGCAGGCTTCCAATAAGGGGCAGAGGCGTGGGCCCTGGAGGGTAATTTTTGTTTTTCTGTTGTTTGCTATAAAGTTTTACTAAAAGCAAAAAGGCAATGATGGGCAGAAGAACGAGGAAAGGAGCCATGGCAAGCAAGTCTTCAGATCTAAAGGTGAGAAAAACAACAGCATGGCATTAATATTTGCCAATTTTCATCAGGACAACATTACTTGACCTACTAAGTAACTTGTCTAGTTTCAGCTAAAATGTTGTATGTGAATTGCTGATGGAATTCAATGCCCATTCCCAAGACTATTATTATAATTATTATTACTATTACCGGTACTTGTGTATTATCCCGTCTAGCAGAACGGGCTCGGCAGTTAGACAGGCTGGAAAAGTGTGCACTGTGCTTCTTGAGCAGCTGATTCACCACAGATCAGCTGCTCCGTTCCATTCAGCTTTCCTCACTGCGCTGTGTTGTAGCCCGTCCCGAAGTCACAGCACTTGTCTGTGTAAGATGCGAGTAGAGGGGCTGTACAGCACACTGAATGCAGTTGACCTCTGCTCCATAGACAGCAGCCGCTGATCCCCGCTTAGGTAAGCTCTCCCCTGGTGGGCTGTGATTAGGTGTGAGACCCTTTTATAGACAAGATGTATGATAGCGGGCAGATTGCTGCAGGGCACAGCGCTGTACATAGCAGGGGGTGTGAGGTGGATCACCTTGTGCTGGTGCTCAGCAAGTCCTCTTCCCTGTAATGTGATTAGGCAGAGTTGGTATGCCGCTAGAATCACTTGTAATTCCCCTCCTCCAGGCTGGAAGGCTTCATGCCTCTTTCATTATTGCTCTCTATTGTTCTGCGGTCTGATCGCTGACGGAAAAGCCAACACTGCGCAGTGAGGATAGCTGTGTGGAACGGGGCAGCTGATCTGTGGTGAATCAGCTGCTCAACAAGCACAGTGCACACTTTTCCAGCCTGTCTAACTGCCGATCCCGTTCTGCTAGACGGGATAATACACAAGTACCCTATTACCATACTTGGTGATGAAGCATTTTATTAAAGTGGAGGTGAACTCTTGCATATAGAGAAATGCACCCTGTATGTATTTAGAGAGTTTAGCCTGTTTAATTCCACCTCGTTGGTGTCTAATCACAAGTTATAATCGGATCTCTCCCCTGTGTCACATGACTGCCTATGGCAGAGATGGCAGATAAGGCCATTTGAAAGCACAGGAGGTTACAATATGTCTTCTTCCGTGAACCAGGAGGTAGACACACTGCAGATTTATTTTAGGATTTGTATCAGCTGTAACAAAGAAATGTTTTTTGCTTAAAGGTTATTATGCTGTTGTGTATCTTTTAGAGCAGAGAGGACGTTCTGAGTTCAGGTCCGCTTTTAAAGAAGAACTAACTCATGATTGAACTTCATTCCAGTCAGCAGCCGATACTCCCTTTCCCACCAGAAATCTTAACATTTTCTCGAATAAATCTTCAGGAAAGTAAGTATGGCTGATATTAGGGTGAAACCCCTCCCACATTGTGATGTCAGTGCCATGGCCCTGACAGTTTCCTCTCTGTGAACCTCTTACATTGTGGGAAATAACTGCTGTTTCCAACTGCCAAGAAAGCAGTATTTTACACAGTAAAAGGCCAAATTCAGAAAAGAAACTGAGCCCTGTCCTCAGGGCTGGATATACAATAAGGCACTGTAGGCACGTGCCTACAGGCGCCTGATGATGGAGAGGCAGCTATCTCCCCTCCCCAAGTCCCTCCCTCCTGCCTTTCCTATGCAGAGCCCTGATGAGAGTGTAAATGAGTGGTTACTCACTCTGCTCTCGGCATTCCACTGATGACAGCTCCCTTTAGCTAGGGCAGGGGTCAGGAATCTTTTTGTCTGAGAGAGCCATAAACGCCACATATTTTAAAATGTAATTCTGTGAGAGCCATACAATATGTTTCAAACTGGGACAGTAGGGCTCACGTCCCTGTTACCATGGTCAGAGCTGGAACAAGGTCCTTCAGCAGCCAAGGCTGAGACACCAAAATGCGCCCCTCCATCCCTCCCACCCCAGCCATCACACACTGATTGCTATTAGACTAAGAGGGCCTCAGGGCCCACAACCTCCCCAACACCTTAATCTCTAGTTATCTGGCTTGCAGTCACTGCTATGTATCCCCTTTTCTTATTTCTCTCTGCTTAAAACATAAAAAGGGAATGATAGCTGAGCTGAGTGCGCCCCCTCCTACACAGCGCCCTGAGGCTGGAGCCTCTCTCGCCTCTGCCTCGGCCCGGCCCTGACCATGGTGATGTATATACAGTTGATCCACCAAGCAGCGGAAGTGTCAGACACATCTTCAGCTTCTCTTGGGTTTCAGCAACACCAGCAATTTCCCTGAGAGCCAGGCCGGAGAAATACCGAACAGCTTGTACAGTTAGCTAGCTGACTTGGGGGTTGAATCACTTTGTAGGACGAGATCCCCACACTTAACAAAGTGCAGGGATCTCGTCCTACAAAGTCACTGGACTTGACAGGGTCCAGAGTGGGTCAATTGGAGCAGCCATTCATTTTGGGGTGAGTAAGTTAGTAGTGCATGCTGCAGCAGTAGTGTGCCTACTCTGAAAATGTTATTTGCGCTGCCACACTAAGCTGTGCTGCTTGAGCAGTGTAGCTTAGTGAATCAACCCTACTGATTTGTCTGTGAGCCAGATGTAGCCATCAAAAGAGCCACATCTGGCTCCTGACTGAGTTCCCTACCCCTGAGCTAGGGGAACCTTTAGCTTTTTAAAGGGACTCTGTAACAAAAAAAAGGTTCCCCAGGGGGGTACTCAACTCGGGAGGGGGAAGCCTCATGGTCCCAATTAGGCTTCCCCCTCCCCTGTACCTGCATGCAATCCAGCGCTGGCGCTGGCTCCCCCGAAGCGTCCCGCAATCCTGGCTCGACAAGCCTGACAAAGCTTGACATATTTACCTTCCCTGGCTCCAGCGGGGGGCGCTGTTGCTGCTCTCAGCACAAAGATAGGTGGAAATAGCCGGTGCAGGAGACTTGCGCCTGCGCAGTAGAGCGGACCAACAAGGATCGGCTATTTCCGCCTATCTCCGAGCGGAGAGCCAATACTGCACTTGCGCTGGAGCCGGGAAGGTAAATATTTACATCCCCGCTGTTCGGAGGGGCACAGCGAGACCGCTGTGGGACACAGGAGGACGGGGAAAGCCTCAATAGGATCCGGAGGCTTCCCCCACCCGAGGTGAGTACCCCCCGGGGGAACTTTCTTTAGTTACAGGTTTTCTGGGGGCACCTCTAGCTACTTAAAATTGAAGATACTTCTTCCTACCTAATACTTGGGGGCACCTGTAGCTACCTATGACAGGCAAGGGAAGTAAGAGAGAAGTGATAGTTTGGTCATGCAGCACACTTGCGGTGCGGTTCAGTGGGGGGTTTTAGGTTCATGGAGGGTGAAGTCTAAGGTGCCAGGACATCTGTGCCTATAGGCTCCTGTGAGCTAAAGTCAGGCTTGCCTGTTCTACAACCTTACTATATGATTAAACATGGATTGTCTTAATTTGATTATTATATTGTCCATGGATGTCATCAATTGTTGTATCAAAGTCTTTGAGAGAGCACCTTTCACGACTTGCTCATAAGAGTCACCAAGGAATTGTATGCAAAAAGCAATGACTGAATTGTACTGGTGACCTGGCATAGATGCCCAAGTACTCACGGCAAATCAGCCTTTATGCTCGGTACACACGTGCCGATGTAACGCCGATGTACTAATCAATCGAGCCGCTGATGCGGCTCGATTGATAAGATCCGACAGGTCCGATCTCGCTGCTGCTCGATTCCCCACGAGCGGACAATAGCGGGGAATCGAGCGGAAGATAATCGGCACCGGCGGGGACGAGCGGGTATCACGGCGGGTACGCGCGGGGATGTGGAAGAGGCGATCCGGCGGCTAATCAAGCCGCTGGATCGCTCCGTCTAGATTAGGCTTAAGTTACTTGTTACAATCCTCATGTAAGAAATATAACTGGACATAGAAGAGTGAAATTGAGTAGTTGTGTTCTTCTCAGGCTCTGATTTACATCACAGGAGCCTATAGGTACAGATCTCCCGGCACCGTAGGCTTCACCCTCCATAAACCTACAAACCCCGATCGAACCGCAACGCAGGTGTGCTGGCTGGACCAGCTGTCACTTCTCCCTTACCATGCTCATCATAGGTAGCTACGCCTGCCACTTAGTATTAGGTAGCCAGAGGAACCTCAGTATTAAGTAGCTAATGGTGCCCCTGACTGAAGAGAGATCTGCTCGTCAGTGGAATGCTGAGTCAGGTGAGTAACCTCTCATTTGCGCCCTGATCAGGACCCTGAATAAGGAATGAGGGAAAGAGCTGCCTTTCCATCATCAGGCGCCTGTAGGCACGTGTCTACCATGCCTTATGGCAAATCCAGACCCGGTTCTTCTACATGTCAGGAACTAGTAAAATAAATGTATATAAGCAGCACGGCCCAAACACATAACTGAATACAGCTGCCATTTGAATTTTCACAGAACAGAAAACATGGAATGGTAAATATAAAACGACAACTTACCAGTCTACTGTCTGTGTCAAGAATTGTCATCTGCAAGAAAGGGAAATGTTGCATGTGATTCTTCTGTTTGGCCAAGGAATTTGTTTACTTTACAAGAGGTGTAATGTTTGTTACCCGCCTTACAGCCTCTGCATGATGATATCTGAGAAGGCGAGGGAATTCTGGATTTCTGTTAGACAAAAGAGAGGAGGCTCATGGTAGATTTTGGTAAAAATAAAATATTGGAGTTTACTACACCCCAGGAGGTACTGGAAACCGATTAAGGAAAAACAATAAATAAGCTTCTCTTGAATGGCATACGCATACCATTTTCTGGAGGGGATCACTTCCTCCTGTGTTTTACTGCTATATTAGCGGTTTTCAAGGAGAAACTGAGGACTGATTAGGTAGCAGAAACGGTAACAGGAAGAAAGGGCACCGGCAGCTAGTGGACAAAAAGGGCGCCGCCATTCACTCCCATAATAAATATTGTTTAATGGGCGCTGAACAGGAAAAAAGGGCGCCGGAGATTATTAATGTTTTATAAACGACGCCCGGAGATTTTTTAATTTTATAACTGTGCTTGTGATGATTTAAGTTTAGAAAATGCACCCGTGACGAATAACGTTTATAAAAATACTAAACATATTTATCGTATTTAACTAAAACATTGTTTAAAATGTTATCCCTGACGGGGGGCGGAGCCAGCGATGGAGGAGTGAAGACGTGCTTCTGCTGAGCTCCCGGGCCCGCATGCCTTTATAGCAATTATAGAGCTGTTTACACCCTCTGGTTCTAGGCTAGACTGGTATGGAAAAAGAGAAGAGGAGCAAATCCAGAAAGCGCCGCTCACAGAATTCGTCCCAGAGACCAGTGACCCGTTATTTCCAAAAGGCCACCACTAGCAGGGAGGTTCCCAAGATGGCGGATCCGTCCTCCCTCACGCTACAGGCCTCGGACACCGCTACCACGAGCTCGGTGAAGGCGGGCAGCCTAGAAGATATATGGAGGTACTTGAGGAGTTTGCCCACCAAACAAGACCTTGATGAACAAACGGAACGGATAGTTTCCTCCACAAGGACGGAGATTGCAGCGATCCGCTCTGATATCACAGGCCTTTCAGACCACGTGACAACCGCGGAAACTGGCATCGCGCAACTCTGCGCAGAGGTCGCGGCCCTTAAAGCAGCAGGGGAGAAACAGAGGACATCGAACCAGTCCATCCGCTCACAGATGGAAGATATGCAAAACAGAGGCCGGCGAAATAACATTCGGATCCGTGGCCTCCCCGAATCCGTACAAGCAGACGACATCTTACCTACCTTGCGCACCATCTTTAATAGCGTTCTCAATCGCCCTGCAGACCAGAAGCTCAAATTCGACCGGGCGCACAGGGCCCTCCGAGCTGCACCATCACCTCAAGAACAGCCAAGAGATGTTATATGTCGCCTACATAATTACATGGACAAGGAGGCTATCATGACCGCTGCAAGGGATAAGGGCCCGCTGTTTTGGGAAGACTCTACTGTTGTTCTCTACCAAGACCTGGCCCCATCCACTCTCATCCAACGCCGCGCACTACGCCCTCTCTTGCAAGCTATGCAGCAATCCGGCGTGAAATATCGCTGGGGCTTTCCCTTCCAGCTGATAGGAACGAAGGGATCGACATCTAGTATACTCCGCCACCCGGATGACCTATCTTCCTTCACAAAGGCTCTCTCATTATCTTCAATTGAGCTACCAGACTGGGACCCTGAAGCGGCATACTCGGGTCGCCCACAGAAGACAAAGAAGACCAATTAGGTCGAGCCGAACTGTGAGTACTTTCCACTGCTACCTCTTCTCTAGTCCCATGGAAAATATCTTACTCTCTGGATACGTTCTATAACGGTACCCAGGCCTAAACAATGCCCTCCTTACGCCCGTGCTCCCGGGGCCTGAACTGTTTACGGATGGACCTCTCCCTCTTCTCCCCCCCCCCTTTTTTATGTTTTTTTTTCCTGGACCCGGACTCAGCTAGACCCGTGAATGGGAGTCAAGATAGGCCCTGTCCACCTGCATGGCGGGTGTCTCTCCCTGCCCCCCATCTCCCCCCCCCTGGTTCTCGATGATGGGCCGCCGTGCCTCCCTCCCATGATGTCTCCTCCACAGGAAAACAGGACATGACTCCTCCATACGTGCTAATCACTTAGTCTATGATACTCTGATGCATTCAGTGAAGGATAGATGGGCTACAAATGCCTTCTTTTCTTTGTTCTTTCTTTTTGCTACCTGGAGAAACAGAGAATATTTGAATTTAATGT
This sequence comes from Hyperolius riggenbachi, assembly GCF_040937935.1. NCBI lineage: Eukaryota > Metazoa > Chordata > Amphibia > Anura > Hyperoliidae > Hyperolius > Hyperolius riggenbachi. The sequence goes on from NC_090649.1 coordinate 64,270,923, forward strand.
TATACATTACTGTATTTTCCCCTATGGGGACGTAAGCTGGCTTGGGAGGTGCGGGCAGAGGCCTTAGGCCTGGGGGGGGGGGGGGGGGCGGCTTGCAGATAACAGCATGCACCTCAGCGAAGGCGGGGCAAACCCACATATGACCGCAAGAGTCCCGGGCTTGGTGGGTGGAGGGGGGAGGTCTCCACAGACAAGATTGAGACAACATGCCCCCTCATTTATGAATGCCTCGATCTCAAATAAATATTGCTAAAGGTGTTGTGCCTAGTATTCTCTACTGTAGGCGATAGCAGATAGGGGAGATGTTGCTCAATAAGTGAGAACCTGAGGCCCTGCTGGGGCCTATTTAGCCCACTTACTTTTCAAAATATGGGACGTTTTGCATACCAGGTTAATGTTTTACTGTTAACATAGAACTAGGTGTTTACTTTTACTTGAAATGTGCTCGCCCGGGGGCGAGGGAGCTCTCGCTGTTCGGTTGCGGGCTTTCTTTCCCCAGGGCGATTCGCCAAAGACCAACGAGGAACTGGAAGTGTCCTCGTTAGAGAATTAAATCTCACCCTAAGGTTGGCTGGTAATAGACCAGACCAGCCCAGGTATAATGGTTGTTAATAATATGTTATTAGATTATCAAGTGTGGCTTCTTACACACATCTACTCTGTTCTATTGCTCTTCTTTTTACTATCCTTTCCTCTATCTGTTTCTTCTGTCTTTTCTCTGAGGACTGTGTATCTGCTCCCCAGGCGCCTGCTATCCAAGGTCTACATTCCAGCAGTCACTTAAATTATTTTCTTTAAATGCCAAGGGATTAAACGTTCCAGAAAAAAGGTCTTCACTGTTGCACTTATGCCATAAAGAACGCGCCAATATAGTATGCCTACAGGAAACACATTTCAAAGGCTACTCTGTACCAAAGCTTTTAAATAGATACTATAAATCTGCCTTCTTCAGCACACCCCAAGAGTATAAAACTAAAGGAACAGCTATCTTGTTATCTAGGGTAGAGTTGGGCCAAACCTCCGATTTTAGGTTCGCGAACCGGGTTCGCGAACTTCCGCGGAAGGTTCGGTTTGCGTTAAAGTTCGCGAACCGCAATAGACTTCAATGGGGATGCGAACTTTGAAAAAAAAAATTATGCTGGCCACAAAAGTGATGGAAAAGATGTTTCAAGGGGTCTAACACCTGGAGGGGGGCATGGCGGAGTGGGATACACGCCAAAAGTCCCCGGGAAAAATCTGGATTTGACGCAAAGCAGCGTTTTAAGGGCAGAAATCACATTGAATGCTAAATGACAGGCCTAAAGTGCTTTAAAACATCTTGCATGTGTATACATCAATCAGGTAGTGTAATTAAGGGTTCACTGAACAGTACAGGTATACAGTGGCGGGTTCACAGAACAGGTATGCAGTGGCAGGTTCACTGAACAGAACAAGTATGCAGTGGCGGGTTCACTGAACAGGTATGCAGTGGTGGGTTCACAGAACAGGTATGCAGTGTTGGGTTCACAGAACAGGTATGCAGTGGTGGGTTCACAGTACAGGTATGCAGTGGTGGGTTCACAGAACAGGTATGCAGTGTTGGGTTCACAGTACAGGTATGCAGTGGTGGGTTCACAGAACAGGTATGCAGTGTTGGGTTCACAGAACAGGTATGCAGCCAGGAACAAGCTAAGCCTAACTAATCTTTCCCTATGAGAGACAGTCTGCAGCAGCTCGCCCTGCTCTCACTAATGCAGGCACACGAGTGACCGTAATGGCCGCCGCTGCCTGCCTTATATAAGGGGGATGGGGCTCCAGGGGCTAGTGTAGCCTAATTGGCTACACTGGGCCTGCTGACTGTGATGTAGAGGGTCAAAGTTGACCCTCCATGTGCATTATGGGGCGAACCGAACTTCCGCAAAGGTTCGCCTGCGGGACGCGAACGCGAACCACGGAAGTTCGCATGGAACCGTTCGCAGGCGAACCGTTCGGCCCAACTCTAATCTAGGGATACTCCTTTCTCACTGATTGATCAGTACCAGGACCCACAGGGTAGATTCAATATGATCAAAGGTACAATATTCTCCCAGAAAATCACTATTGGCTCTTTTTATGCGCCTAATGTGCAACAAGTGCAGTTCTTTCAAGCCTTTTTGACAAAATTAGACTCGTTTGCTGAAGGCAGTATTATGCTGGGGGGAGACCTCAACCTTACTCTCGAACCGGAGATAGACTCCTCCTCCAAGAAATCCCCAATTTCTTATAAATTATTAAGGAAGTGTAAATCCCTGCTTAAATCTATGGAGTTGATTGATGTATGGAGATTACATAACCCCTCAGGAATTGATTACACCTTTTACTCCTACCCTCACAATTCCTATACAAGAATCGACTACATTTTCCTGTCACACAATTTACTCTCAATCTCCACCGCATCTAGTATTGGCAATATACATTTATCGGACCATGCTCCTGTCACTGTAGATTTGAATTTGAACGAAAATAGGAAAGGCCCAGCCTCCTGGCGACTGAATAATTCTCTCATTGAAGACAGGAATATCTTTACCAAAATCAAAGCTGAGATGGAAGAATTTTTCCAAATAAATGCTACACAAGATACCTCCCCTATGGTGGTATGGGAAACCCATAAATGCTTTGTAAGAGGGTTGCTTATCAGAGAGGGGGCTAGAAGGAAGAGAGAGCGTGATAAAGAAATCCAAGGAATCATAACCAACATTGGGGAATTAGAAATGAAGCATAAAAAAGGGGGGTCTCCCTCAATTCTGACGTCACTCACTAAGGAGAGAGAGCGTCTTAAATCTCTGCTATTTTCTAAGGCTAAGTATGCCGCCCTGCGATGTCGCCGCACTTTCTATGAGTTTGGCAACAAGTGCAGCTCCATATTAGCTAAGGCCTTGAAAACCCAACAAACGTCTAATTATATCCCCCAAATTAAAGACAAACATTCGATTCTGCATCATAAGTATGAGGAAATAGCTGGGGTGTTTAGGGATTTTTACTCTGACCTTTATAACTTATCACCTAACCCCTCACCGTCCTCCAGGGAGACTAGGCAGGCCAAAATTATAGATTATTTAAAACGCTCTAAGATGCCCAAGCTCACCCCAGAAGACATTGAGATGCTGGAAAGTCCCCTATCTGAGGATGAGCTCCAGATCGCTATCTCCCAGACACCCTCAGGCAAGGCCCCCGGACCGGATGGCTTCACACCGGAGTACTATAAAAAATTTCGCTCCGTTGTCTCGTCCCACATGCTGACGGCCTTCAATTCTACGTCTGAGACTCCTGAAGGTGGGGGGCCATTCCCTCCACACATGCTCGAGTCACACATCTCGGTCTTACTTAAGGAAGGAAAGGATCCAGCCCTATGTAAAAGCTTCCGACCAATATCCCTCCTTAATGTAGACCTAAAATTATTCTCAAAGATGTTGGCTAACAGGTTGGCCCCCCTCCTGCCGGGGTTGATACACCTTGATCAGGTGGGCTTTATCCCTGGTCGAGAGGCCAGGGATAACACTATTAAGACTCTAAATGTACTGCACTGGATGAGGTCACGGTCCAATCCAACTTTATTACTTTCAACTGATGCCGAAAAGGCCTTTGATAGGGTGGACTGGGACCTCATCGAGGGCACTCTCAGGCATATTGGCGTGGCGGACGGGATGATGAAGCGAATCCTAGCCCTTTACTCAGGTCCCACGGCAAGAGTTAAGGCAAATGGAGTACTCTCTGGCCCGTTCCCCATACACAATGGGACCCGTCAGGGATGCCCCCTGTCCCCTTTAATTTTCGCTCTCTCTCTAGAGCCCTTCCTGTGTACGGTAAGGGCAAATCCGGATATACAGGGCGTCACTTTTCCCAAATCATCTTCAAAAATAGCAGCCTATGCTGACGACCTCCTATTTTATCTAACCAATCCGCATATCTCACTACCTAATTTACTAGCAGAATTTAAAACCTATGGTGAAATATCCAATATGTCGATTAACTATGATAAGAGTGAAGCCCTGGGAATACTGCTTCCAGGACCCCTTTGATCCTCCCTACAGAGTAACTTCCCCTTTAAATGGCCTAGTAGATCCCTGAAATACCTGGGTATCCAAATCACACCGAATACACAAGATATATATTTCTTCATAATTTTCCCCCTTCTTTGGAACGCATTAAACAGGACCTTATAAACTGGGATAAACCCCAGTTCTCCTGGTTTGGCAGGAGCTGCATCATCAAGATGACAATTATGCCAAGACTCCTCTACCTCTTTCAAACGATGCCTATATTTATCCCTTCCTCATATTTTAAACAGGTCTCCCAAGCCTTCTCTCGCTTTATCTGGAAAGGCTGCAAACCGAGATTGAAATATACTATTCAGACGGCCCCCAAGGAGCTGGGCGGTATGGCAATACCAAACCCCCGACTATATCACACAGCTGCAGTCCTTACTAGAATCGTTGACTGGCATAGACATGCAGCTCACAAATGCTGGGTGGGTAATGAGGAGGAACTAATGGGACATAAATTAGATCTACTACCCTGGTCGCTTCATTCCCCTCCCACCCCGACGATGGCCACGACTTTAATCAACCATACCCTGAAAATATTCCTGAAAGTGAGGGAGAAACCAGCTATCTCACCATGGCCTTCCCCCCTCCTTCCCATCCTGGGTAATCCTAATTTTCTACTGGGCCTAAATAATAATAGCTACCAGAAATGGCGACTGGACACCCCTCTCAGGGCTATGCATTTGATCCTAGGGGGACGGTGGGTAAATATTGAAGAACTCCGGGCCTCTCTTAATACCTCCAATCTCGATGCTTGGAGCCTTCTTCAGTTCGACCATTTTTTTTATGTCACAAGGATCAAAGGCGAACTTCTCCAGACCCCTTTCATTCTTTGAAAAAACGTGCATGGATAGGGGGACGATAAGAGGCACTCTCTCCTTGGTATATTCATTACTAAATGATATGGAGGACCCCTGTTCTACATACAAGGCCAAATGGGAAAGGGATCTGAACACTTCCTTCTCTGATAAGCAATGGCACAAAATACTCGTTTTCTCCCATAAGTCCTCTATTTCTTCAAGGAGCCAGGAGGCAGGCTATAAAATATTTACCAGATGGTATCTGACCCCTTCCAGGCTCCACAAGATGTACCCGTCAACTAGTGTTGGGCGAACATCTAGATGTTCGGGTTCGGGCCGAACAGGCCGAACATGGCCGCGATGTTCGGGTGTTCGACCCGAACTCCGAACATAATGGAAGTCAATGGGGACCCGAACTTTTGTGCTTTGTAAAGCCTCCTTACATGCTACATACCCCAAATTTACAGGGTATGTGCACCTTGGGAGTGGGTACAAGAGGGAAAAAAATTTAGCAAAAAGAGCTTATAGTTTTTGAGAAAATCGATTTTAAAGTTTCAAAGGGAAAACTGTCTTTTAAATGCGGGAAATGTCTGTTTTCTTTGCACAGGTAACATGCTTTTTGTCGGCATGCAGTCATAAATGTAATACATATAAGAGGTTCCAGGAAAAGGGACCGGTAACGCTAACCCAGCAGCACACGTGATGGAACAGGAGGAGGGTGGCGCAGGAGGAGAAGGCCACGCTTTGAGACACAACAACCCAGGCCTTGCATGAGGACAAGAAGCGTGCGGATAGCAATTTGCATTTTGTCGCCATGCAGTCATAAATGTAATACTGATGAGAGGTTCAATAAACAGGGACCTGAAACGCTAACCCATCACAGATGTTCATTGTTCATGTTACTTGGTTGGGGTCCGGGAGTGTTGCGTAGTCGTTTCCAATCCAGGATTGATTCATTTTAATTTGAGTCAGACGGTCTGCATTTTCTGTGGAGAGGCGGATACGCCGCCGATCTGTGACGATGCCTCCGGCAGCACTGAAACAGCGTTCCGACATAACGCTGGCTGCCGGGCAAGCCAGCACCTCTATTGCGTACATTGCCAGTTTGTGCCAGGTGTCTAGCTTCGATACCCAATAGTTGAAGGGTGCAGATGGATTGTTCAACACAGCTACGCCATCTGACATGTAGTCTTTGACCATCTTCTCCAGGCGATCGGTGTTGGAGGTGGATCTGCACGCTTGCTGTTCTGTGTGCTGCTGCATGGGTGTCAGAAAATTTTCCCACTCCAAGGACACTGCCGATACCATTCCCTTTTGGGCACTAGCTGCGGCTTGTGTTGTTTGCTGCCCTCCTGGTCGTCCTGGGTTTGCGGAAGTCAGTCTGTCGGCGTACAACTGGCTAGAGGAGGGGGAGGATGTCAATCTCCTCTCTAAAGTCTCCACAAGGGCCTGCTGGTATTCTTCCATTTTGACCTGTCTGGCTCTTTCTTCAAGCAGTTTTGGAACATTGTGTTTGTACCGTGGATCCAGAAGGGTATAAACCCAGTAATTGGTGTTGTCCAGAATGCGCACAATGCGTGGGTCGCGTTCAATGCAGTCCTAGGCCGAAGAGGTCATAGCCTAGGGTCACAAAACCTGTTTATTTGGGCAATTTCAATGGTGGCGAGTCTGACGTACATAAATCGCAGCAATGGCCGTTAGCAACGTCTGAATCTCACGAAATGTCTCATGCAGGTAGAAGACATATTGTTAGACTTGGGCTCCAAAGATGGGTTCCCTACATCTCTGCAAACCAGAGTTACAGGGCTCCAAATTTGGTAAAATCCACTATAGGCTTTCATTGGGCCTCCTATTTACAGTTCCAAAATCTCACATCTTTTCAAAGGGCAATTACTCAGCAGTGGCAAATTTTCTAGCATTGTAGGGACCCTTAGGGGGAACATGACTGGTGAGTTTCGGGCCCCTAGGCCAAAGAGGTCATAGCCTAGGGTCACAAAAACCTGTTTATTTGGGCTATTTCAATGGTAGTGATGGTGACGTACATAAATCGCAGCAATGGCCGTTAGCAAAGTCTGAATCTCACGAAATGTCTCATGCAGGTAGAAGACATATTGTTAGACTTGGATTCCAAAGATGGGGTCCCTACATCTCTGCAAACCAGAGTTACAGGGGTCCAAAATTGGTAAAATCCCCCATAGAATTTCATTGCCTCCCTATTTCACTTTCCAAAATCTCACATCTTTTCAAAGGGCAATGGCTCAGCAGTACCAAATTTTCTAGCATTGTAGGGACCCTTAGGGGGAACATGACTGGTGAGTTTCGGGCCCCTAGGCCGAAGAGGTCATAGCCTAGGGTCACAAAAACCTGTTTATTTGGGCTATTTCAATGGTAGTGATGGTGGCGTACATAAATCTCAGCCATGGCCGTTAGCAACGTCTGAATCTCACGAAATGTCTCATGCAGGTAGAAGACATATTGTTAGACTTGGATTCCAAAGATGGGGTCCCTACATCTCTGCAAACCAGAGTTACAGGGGTCCAAAATTGGTAAAATCCCCCATAGGCTTTCATTGGGCCTCCTATTTACCGTTCCAAAATCTCACACCATTTCAAAGGGCAATGGCTCAGCAGTGGCAAAACTCACCAGTCATTATCCCCCTAAGGGTCCCTACAATGCTAGAAAATTTGGTACTGCTGAGCCATTGCCCTTTGAAAAGATGTGAGATTTTGGAAAGTGAAATAGGGAGGCAATGAAATCCTATGGGGGATTTTACCAATTTTGGACCCCTGTAACTCTGGTTTGCAGAGATGTAGGGACCCCATCTTTGGAATCCAAGTCTAACAATATGTCTTCTACCTGCATGAGACATTTCGTGAGATTCAGACGTTGCTAACGGCCATTGCTGCGATTTATGTACGTCACCATCACTACCATTGAAATAGCCCAAATAAACAGGTTTTTGTGACCCTAGGCTATGACCTCTTTGGCCTAGGGGCCCGAAACTCACCAGTCATGTTCCCCCTAAGGGTCCCTACAATGCTAGAAAATTTGCCACTGCTGAGTAATTGCCCTTTGAAAAGATGTGAGATTTTGGAACTGTAAATAGGAGGCCCAATGAAAGCCTATAGTGGATTTTACCAAATTTGGAGCCCTGTAACTCTGGTTTGCAGAGATGTAGGGAACCCATCTTTGGAGCCCAAGTCTAACAATATGTCTTCTACCTGCATGAGACATTTCGTGAGATTCAGACGTTGCTAACGGCCATTGCTGCGATTTATGTACGTCAGACTCGCCACCATTGAAATTGCCCAAATAAACAGGTTTTGTGACCCTAGGCTATGACCTCTTCGGCCTAGGACTGCATTGAACGCGACCCACGCATTGTGCGCATTCTGGACAACACCAATTACTGGGTTTATACCCTTCTGGATCCACGGTACAAACACAATGTTCCAAAACTGCTTGAACAAAGAGCCAGACAGGTCAAAATGGAAGAATACCAGCAGGCCCTTGTGGAGACTTTAGAAAGGAGATTGACATCCTCCCCCTCCTCTAGCCAGTTGTACGCCGACAGACTGACTTCCGCAAACCCAGGACGACCAGGAGGGCAGCAAACAACACAAGCCGCAGCTAGTGCCCAAAAGGGAATGGTATCGGCAGTGTCCTTGGAGTGGGAACATTTTCTGACACCCATGCAGCAGCACACAGAACAGCAAGCGTGCAGATCCACCTCCAACACCGATCGCCTGGAGAAGATGGTCAAGGACTACATGTCAGATGGCGTAGCTGTGTTGAACAATCCATCTGCACCCTTCAACTATTGGGTATCGAAGCTAGACACCTGGCACAAACTGGCAATGTACGCAATAGAGGTGCTGGCTTGCCCGGCAGCCAGCGTTATGTCGGAACGCTGTTTTAGTGCTGCCGGAGGCATCGTCACAGATCGGCGTATCCGCCTCTCCACAGAAAATGCAGACCGTCTGACTCAAATTAAAATGAATCAATCCTGGATTGGAAACGACTACGCAACACTCCCGGACCCCAACCAAGTAACATGAACAATGAACATCTGTGATGGGTTAGCGTTTCTGGTCCCTGTTTATTGAACCTCTCATCTGTATTACATTTATGACTGCATGGCGACAAAATGCAAATTGCTATCCGCACGCTTCTTGTCCTCATGCAAGGCCTGGGTTGTTGTGTCTCAAAGCGTGGCCTTCTCCTCCTGCGCCACACTCCTCCTGTTCCATCACGTGTGCTGCTGCTGGGTTAGCGTTACCGGTCCCTTTTCCTGGAACCTCTTATATGTATTACATTTATGACTGCATGCCGACAAAAAGCATGTTACCTGTGCAAAGAAAACAGACATTTCCCGCATTTAAAAGACAGTTTTCCCTTTGAAACTTTAAAATCGATTTTCTCAAAAACTATAAGCTCTTTTTGCTAATTTTTTTTTCCTCTTGTACCCACTCCCAAGGTGCACATACCCTGTAAATTTGGGGTATTTAGCATATAAGGAGGCTTTACAAAGCACGAAAGTTCGGGTCCCCATTGACTTCCAATATGTTCGGAGTTCGGCCATGTTCGGCCCGAACCCGAACATCTAGATGTTCGCCCAACACTACACGTGACCCGTTCGGCCAATCACAGCGCTAGCCGAATGTTCGGGTAACGTTCGGCCATGCGCTCTTAGTTCGGCCATATGGCCGAACAGTTTGGCCGAACACCATCAGGTGTTCGGCCGAACCCGAACATCACCCGAACAGGGTGATGTTCTGCAGAACCCGAACAGTGGCGAACACTGTTCGCCCAACACTACCGTCAACCTCCCCGCTATGCTGGAGATGTGGGTTGGAGACAGGCACTCTAGTAGATATATTTTGGTCCTGCAGCAAACTGAGGCAATTTTGGGGGGATTTGAGAGAAATAATGCATACACTAACTGATTATCTTCCTCCTGACTCTCCCGCCTTCTTTCTATTACATCACAATCAGTGGTCGATTAAGAAATACAAAAAAACCCTTACTAGACACTTGATCAATGCTGCAAAAATTCTGATAGCTAGGAAATGGAAATTGCCAGATCCCCCCACCATACAGGAATGGCTTCGAGAAATTGACTGGGTAGAAAAAATGGAAGATCTAACTGCTAGCATGAGAGAAAAACGAGATCAGTATTGGAAAACCTGGTTCGGGTGGTTCGAATTTAAAGAATCACCCAGATACGCCTCTCTCACATCCACTTAGATCTACTATGTCCCAAACCCCCATCCACATGGAACCACACTATGAATATAACTAAATCCCCTTGGCTAATGGGCGTGCCGGGTGGCGGGCGCTTGGATGGAGCGGTGCACATTCTCCTCATTCTCCTACTTCTTTCTTTTCTTCTTCTTTCCTATTTCCTACCTGACTATACCATACTCATTCAATATAGATTGATATTGATTAAGCATGCAGATGGCTACCCTGTTGGACTCCCACGCTAAGTTGTAGCTAAGCTATAATGGTGTCCTAGGTGTATGTTCCCTATGGGCCCTGGGATCCCCTTTGATTTACAGATACAATATAACTTGGCCTCTTTTGGCGTTATAAATCTATTTCAGGTTCATCTGACTCTTAAGATACTAGACGGTAGTTCAGTTAAAGCCATTAAAAAAAAAGATGCTTGATGGCACTGGATTGCTATCAAGACAACATTGCTCACTATACCAATGCTTCTATACATTTATGTTGTATGTACTATTCAATATGCATATTTTTATGTAATGTTCCCTAAAAACTGTTGTTATAAATAAAGAATCTTAAAAAAAAAAAAAAAATGTTATCCCTTACTGTCTGTAAATTCACAAAATAAAGCGATCAGTACGTAACGTAAATTGCAATATATTTTTTACAGTCACTATTTGTAAAACATTATTATCCGCATAATAGCAGTAAGGAGGGTGGTTAGGGTTAGGCACCACCAGGGGGGTGGTTAGGGTTAGGCACCACCAGGGGGGTCTTAGGTTTAGGCACCACCAGGGGAGTGGTTAGGTTTAGGCACTACCAGGGGGGGGGTCTTATGGTTAGGCACCACCAGGGGGGTCTAAGGGTTAGGGATAGGTACAGGGAGGGTTCTGTGTGAGAGTAGGGTTAGGTATAGTTACAGTACAATATACACCACCAGGGGGGTAGTTAGGGTTAGGCACCACCAGGGGGGTCTTAGGGTTAGGTACCACCAGGGGGGTCTAGGGGTTAGGGATAGGTACAGGGAGGGTTCTGTGTGAGAGTAGGCACCACCAGGGGGTTGGTTAGGCACCACCAGGGGGGTGGTTAGGGTTAGGCACCACCAGGAGGGTGTTTAGGGTTAGGCACTACCAGGGGGGTCTTAGGTTTAGGCACCACCAGGGGGGTCTTAGGGTTAGGCACCACAAGGGGGGTCTAGGGGTTAGGGATAGGTGCAGGGAGGGTTCTGTGTGAGAGTAAGGTTAGGTTAGGTATAGTTTAGTAAAATTTTAGTAATACTTACTAATGTTTTACAACACTTATTACGAACGTAGTTATATTTATATCATCGTAATAAACAATATTTTCAGATTTTATTATAAGAAGAAACGATAAATGAAGGTTATTCACAATAATATACAATTATAATGATTAAACATATATTATCGTTCTTTTAACAAATATAATTATAAGTTTCACTTTTGAAACAGGGAAGATTAACGTTTTCACAATTACCGATTTCATACACATTATTTAATGATTTATAAATTTGTAAAACATTATTTGTAAACGAAACACAACACAATATTTTTATAAACTGTATTACTGCTTATCGTTTACACCCCGCACCCTTTTTTCCCGACGCCCTTTGTTGATGTACGCAGCAGACACAGGAGTAATACTGTTCCCTGGTCATATTTAAAGTGTACCTGAGACGACCCCTATGGCAGCATTTATACTTACCTGGGGCCTCCTCCAGCCACATGTCCTCCGCTACCTCCACTGCTGATTTGTTCATTTACAATCTCCGTTGATAAAAGGGCTCCAGTCACGTCAGTCAAGATGCAGTACATGTGTGGAATGCAGAACATGTGAGAACGCTGTTGGTGATATTAAATCTCTAGTTAGAACTAGGAGGTAATATTGGTCCTGCTGCCTTGTAAGGTTTTCTCCATAGCGCATAATCCAATTTCAGCATTACCCAGAAGAGCTGTGAGCAGAAAAGGATCTCTGTCCAACAGGAAGAGCGGAAACTCCGTCCAACAGGAAGAGTATCGTAATCCCGCTAACATCCGTCTAAGAAATGTCACAGACTGGACGCGATCCTGATTATGGCCCCCAACCTCCCTGACTTCCACCAGTGACCAGTAAACTGTGCGGTCACATCAATGACTTCACCAGACCTCATTAGGCAGGTCTATGAAAGCCTGTCACATGTGTGACGTGTGGAATGGAGTGTTCATTTTGGATTTCCTTTGGTGAGAGGTTTTAGGAAATAAAAATAAAATTAAACAAGGAATATGGAAAGGACATGGAGGTCCTTGCTGCCAACTCTCTCGCTAGGCCTCACCCTTTCAGATGGAGAGAATACAAGGCAAGGGGAAATATCTTTTCTTCACCTAAATTCCACCTTGCTGTGACAGGCTAGTGCAACAGAAGAGCTGGTAGTTGTGTAGTTTTTATCCTTAAAACGGAGCAGAACACTTGCACAGCACACAATGAAAACTCCTAATTCCACATATATTAGCTGAAGAAATTAACTTCTCTGTGTTCTGTTTGTTTAACCAGATCACAGTGTGCAATGTGTTCTTAGTAGCAGCTGTGAAAAGACTGCAAGATAGCTCTGAGGCAGCTCTCCCTATACAGTGAGCATTAAAGAGACACTGAAGCAATGTGTAGTACAGCTAAGAAATAAAACATTAGGAGCAGAGACATAAGTCTAATATAGTTTCCAGTACAGGAAGAGTTAAGAAATTCCAGTTGTTATCTATGCAAAAGAGCCATTGAGCGCCACGACTTTCAAAGTCTCAGAGAGAGCTCTGTCTTCTGATGCTTGTTATCTCAAGTGTCTAGCACTGTATTTTCTTTTTCTCTGCAGAGAGGGCAGTTCAAAAGTTCACTGGCCTGCTCTGTAAAATCATTTAGAATGCGGAGTAGTGTGTAAACTGCAAATATTAGAGAATGATGCAATGTTATAAAAAACACTATGTAACTGAAAATAAAAACATGAGAATATTTTGCTACAAATGTTCTAGTAATTATCCGTATTACACAACCAGTTCATTATATCATAATGTTTTTTTCGCTTCAGTGTCTCTTTAAAGATAATCTGTACTGTGAAAATCTTACATAAATAAAAGTACCAGCCTGTTTGTTGTCTTCTCCTAGCCCCCTCTGTGATATTTTCGCTGCTCCCCGCTGCTTTCCTGGTGATAAAATCACTATTTTATTAATTGTTTTTGTAAACAGTGAAGATGGCCGCCATACAGGAAATACATCATCAGAGCAGGTGCCCATTTGCAGAGGCTCCTCTCAAACGTGACTTGACTGCTGGAATGTTTCTCCCACTTGTTGCCTTAGCTGCTTGTCTGGGCTCTGCACTGATCTTTTTGCACTCACAGCTGTTTACAAGATCACAGACACACTGGCTGTGAGCAGAGACCTTGCATGTGACTCATACACACACAGCACACACACACAGAGCCTGCAGGGGGTGTGGAGGGGGCGTGCATAACTTCTCCCTTTTACAAAAGTGGCAGCCCATTTCTCCCTGGGTCGACAAGGCTTGACAAAGAAAAGAAGATTAGATCTATTACAGAGACAGTGCAACAAGAAAAGGCTGCATTAATCCAGACCACATTATAACAGGTATAGGAACTTATAGGATAAAAGAAATAAGGCTGAAATTTTGGTTACAGAGTCTCTTTAAGGCTCAACCCTTTCAGTGTTCCCTGCAAAGTGAAACCAAGGTTTTTTCAGGGTTTCTATAAATTATCACGAAGATTTTTTTTTTCTATAAAGGTTATCCTGCCGTAGCTGATCGTTTGTAGCGGAAAGAAAGTTCTGAGTTTCATTCCACTTTAAAGCTGTACAATTGTTTTCTATATCTCTGTTGGTACCGAGTTGCAGAGGTAGTTTTTGTCTGTGTAGAATCTCCTTCAGTTGCTATCAGGTAAATCACATTAGCGTAGGCTGCAGTAGTCTTCTTTGAGGCCTGAACAGCAGGATGATGCAATCCAAGCAGCTGCAGCCTCAATCCTAAAGTTACTTCTTCATTATTTTTAGATGCAGAACACTAATTTATTAGACATGGACAATATTTTTTAGATTTGTGCCAAGAGCCAATGGGCTTTAGTATTTTCATATACAGTATTTATACATTAATTTATTAAAAGTCCTACATTGTAGCAATTTATTTTAGCCCTGTTTTCGGATTTCAGCATGTAACCCCTAGTGAGTGTTTACAGGAAAAGCGGGCTCCTGGCTACCTGTTCTCTCTCATCTCATTCTCAGTAGCTGCAGTGTGTGCTGAACTAGATGTTATGATAACACAGGGAAGATCACAGAGTGCAGAGACACACTTTACAAGCTTAGCAGAGGAAAGTAAACATTTTATGAGCAGCGAGATCATTTTAGAAGCTTTGGCTTTTTCTTTTAGGCAGGAACATCACACATTGCAGGTTATTTATAGAGTATTAGGCTGTCTTGTCTGTTTTCATGCGCGTTTTCTGCATGGGAGAACAGAGAACCAATGTTAACCACTTTAAGACCGCGTCATGCCAATGGGCGTGAACGCGGTGGCCCCCCCAGGATTGCCTAACGCCGATCGGTGTAAAGTCCCGGGGAAGTGTTTTGCAGGGGATCACGCGTGTCGATGCTCGCGCATCCCCGCTTGGATGACAGAGCTCTGCTCCGCCTTCAGTCTCCCAGTGGCGATCGCCACTCTGAGACTGTTACTTTTATTGCTGTACAGTGCTGCGATCTAAGGCAGCGCTGTACTGAGGTCAGCCATGTGACATGACTGTCCCCCTCCAGAGTCAAAACAGCGATCGGCTGTCCTAGGCTGAAGCCTACGACAGCCGATCACACTGATTGGCTGGCGGGGGGAGGGAGGGAGGGGGAATTATACAATGAATAAAAAAATAGTAAAAAATATTACTAAAGTAAACAAATAAATATATATATATATAAAAAAAAAAAAACCTGGGGTGCAATCAGACCCCACCAACAGAGAGCTCTGTTGGTGGGGAGAAAAGGGGGGGGGGGGAATCAGTTAAGTGCTGAGTTGTGCAGCCCTGCAGCGAGGCCTTAAAGCCCCAATTGCAGAAAAATGGCCTGGGAGAGAGTACCTCCAGTAGAAAAGATGGGGTCTGTAATGCCAGAATCTGTCTTAATGATGCAGGGTTGGGTGGTAGAGTTAGTTACTTACCTGTTCAGCTGTGATTCATTGCACAGGTGACACTTCATCCTCCTCCTTGGGAATGCAGTTACAGGCATGTTTCATTGCCTGCATTGTTGTGACCTTCCCCCAACTCGGCAGTTACCAATTAGGCTGCAGCTGCCGAGCGAGGGGTGGACCACGGCAAGGCAGATGGGGTTGGCCATTGCCTCGGTAGAAGTTTGAAGCAAAACCGCTATAGCCTTATTTCTGAGGGGGGCGGAGTGCATTACACGCTGGCTGCCAGTGTAGTACGCTGGCATGTCATGTGACAATATATTACATCATTCCATCATTTCATACATTCATGTGTGCTTGCATGAGCTCACTGGCTCCCACCTGCTGATCACCTGACATCTAACTGCTAAACAGTAACTAGCACAACTGTCATCTTTGTGTTTACTATTTACCTGCATCAGTGTTTTACTACAGCTAACATCTGGAAATATGCCTAAAGAAGGGGACTAGATCCCAGAAAGCTTGCATTATTTAACTCTATCAGTTAGTTATTAAAAGGTATTACTTTTACAAAACTTTTTTTTCTATCTACATGGTAATTCCATTAATTAGCTGGAATGTTATTTTGTTAAATATTTGAACAGAAAGAGGAGAAGTGTTTAACCACTTACTGCATTATGTGCAGTATAGCTACACTCTGGGAAACTTCATCTGAAGTCCCAGGGAAGTAGATACTTGTCTGCTGCAGCAGGTGGCTGCCGCTCACTCCCGCGCAGGTACTCATCACCACCCGTTAAAGGGGAGAGGAATGAATGGGAGTGCAGTTCCCATTCATTGATCTAAGTCCCCGTGTCAATAATCGCCAGCATCAATGATTCTGCATTCTGCAGGCAGTATAGATCCTTATTTGGAAAGCCTGTGTGGAGGGCATTGCAGTTGTCCAGCCGAGAGGTGATGAAAGTGGGATCTAGGATTGGAAGATCCACTGGGGAAATGTTAATTTTTGCAATGTTTCTCAGGTGAAAGTAGAAATATTTGACTACAGCAGAGATTTGGTTCCTGAAGCTCAATATCCCAACAATTAGCACACCAAGGCTTTGCACAAGGTTAGAGCTATTTATGTCTGAATTCCCTATCTTCATTGGTGTTGATTTAGAGTAGAGCTGCTTTGATGCCAATCACTGGCCTCGGACAACAAGAACCTCTGTTTTGTCAGCATTCAACCAGTTGTCATTCATCCACTCCTGTGGTTCAGCTAAGCAAAATGTAATTTTGGAGTAGTGTTATATCTTTAGTGTTGTCCCATGCAAATATAAAATATTTACAAAAATGTGAGAGGTTTTGAGATACTGTAGATAGGAAATGCCAGTTGGCACCGTGATTAATACCAGGAAATAATGGAGCCAGTGGAAGCACAAGAAGGGTGGGCAAAGACAACTAAGCAGATAAGATCCACCCTCTGCACAGAGAATAACAATCCGAACATTTGTATAGTGATTTTCTCCTGTCGGACTCAAAGTGCTCAAGAGCTACAGCCACAGGGACGCGCTCAAGAGGCCACCCTGCGGTGTTAAGGAGTCTTGCCTTGAACTCCTTACTGAATATTTACTGACCCTAGCCAGGATTCGAACCCTGGTCTCCTATGTCAAAGGAGGACTCGTTTCCACTTAGTGCGCTTTTGTTCGCTTTTTTTCAGCACATAAATGTTACAGATTAATACACGTTGCTGAAAAGTGGACAGAAGCGGACAGAAGAGCACAGATGGAAATGAGGCCTCAGGCCTCTTTCACATCTCTTCAGCGCAGATGGCCGTGCGATCGGCACACAACACGTACGATCACACGCCATCTGCTCCGCTGCCCACTGCGCTGCTGATCCCATCCATTGACAGTGATGCGATCAGCTCTGCGCTTGCGGGCAAAATGCAGCCAGCAGTATGCAAACGTTTCATAGCGCATTGTACTGCTGTGCAGCGCAGTAGATGTGAACGGTAGAAGGGCTGTCTATGCCTGAGAACTGAGCGCGCATGCCGCGAAGGCACGCGGTGACAGACATAGCCCATTTTTAAGCAAGCTAAGGTCACTAGTAGTTAAATAAAATGTTAAATAAAAGTTAAGCAATGGAATAAGTATTATTCCTAACCCACTTCATATGTATATTTGCACACATTATTGTACATATCATTGCACGCAGCTTCCCCCCTGGATGGAGATATCATGTGATTGCCCTCAATGGGGGCAGTGGCGGTCGCATCCACCAGTTTAAGTTTACAAAATGCGCCTGTGAACAATAACGTTTACAAAAATACTAAACATATGTATCTTATTTAGCTAAAACGTTATTTAAACTGTTATCCCTTACTGTTTGTAAAACATTATTATCCACACAATAAAGCGATCACTAAGGGGGATTTTAGGGTTGGGTACCTCCAGGGGGGATTTAGGGTTTGGCACCACCAGGGGAGATTTAGGGTTAGGCACCACCAGGGGAGATTTAGGGTTAAGCACCACCAGGAGGGTCTTGGGGTTAGGCACCGCCAGGGAGGTCTTAGGGTTAGGCACCACCATGGGGGGTCTTAGGGTTAGGCACCACCAGGGGGGGTCTTAAGGTTAGGCACCACCAGGGGGGATTTAGGGTTAGAGACACCATCGGGGAGTTTTAGGGTTAGACACCACCAGGGGAGTTTTAGGGTTAGGCACCACCAGGGAGGTTTAAGGGTTAGGGATAGGTACAGGGAGGGTTCTGTGTGAGAGTAGGGTTAGGTTTAGTTGTAGTAAAATGTTAGTAATATTTACTAATGTTTTACAATAGTTATTACGAACGTACTTATATATTTTTTTCATCGTTATAAACAACATTTTCAGATTTTATTACATGAAGAAACGATAAATGAAGGTTATTCACAATATTATAAAATTATAATAATTATACATATATATATATTATCATTTTTTAACAAATGTAATTATAAGTTTCCCTTTTAAAACGGAAGATTATCGTTTTCACAATTTGCGATTTCATACACATTATTAAATGTTTTTTTAATTTGTAAAACATTATTGTAAACGAAATACAACACAATATTTTTATAAACGCTATTAGCTTATCGTTTACACCACGAGCTCTTTTTTCCCAACACCCTTTTTGCGTGTACGCATTATCAACCCCCTACCTGGAGCTTGCAATGCTTGTAGAATTCAGGCATTTATATAAAACACATTTAGAAACTGGGATTAAACATTAATGGCCTCATATCGCCCCCTCTAGTGGTCATATCATGAATTACTTAGAAAGCAATTAAAATCTATCTCTATATTCATTCCTTCTGGATTTAATGTTTCTAATTCATAAATACATTTGGTCTCAATCTTAAATAATTTACAAATCCTATTGCAGCTTCTCCATGATGGGGCAAGTTTTTCAATTCCACACATTGTTAGATCTTCAATACTACAACCACTATTGACCTGAAAATGTCTGGGGACACTATGTGTCCCTTGTTAATTTTGTTGTAGTGTTCCCCCAGGCGTTCTTTAAAGAGAACCAGAGCTAATGGAAACAAAAGCTATTCGACATACTTGGGGCTTCCTCCAGCCCCATACGCACGGATCGCTCCCACTCCGCTGTCCAGCGCTGCCCGCATCAAGGAGAACCGGGACCCCGCTCTGCCGCCAGTCGGAGCCACTCTAGCGTAGCAGAGGTACGCTCTTTGCGTATCTCTGCAGCAGTGTATGGAGAGATACGTAAAGGGCGCACTTCTCCTGCGTAGCGTGGCTCCGATGACGGGAGCTGGTTCTCCTAGATGCGGGCAGTGGAGGACGGCGGTGTGTGATCGATCCGTGCGTATGGGGCTGGAGGAGGCCCCAGGTATGTATAATAGCTTTTGTTTCCATTAGCTCTGGTTCCCTTTAAGTTCTCTACCCGTACGACCCACTTATTGTTTGCCACATTTGTCGCTGAGGCAGTAGACTACATATTTTGTAGAACAGGTAATAAACCCTTTAATCTTCACTATACGTCCATTAGTACTAGATGTTATTGTATCCATTCTGATCGTCAGGCCTGCTCTACAGACTCTACATGATCCACAAGGATAGAAACCATCCGATTGCCATAGGTTGACACGTGGTCTGGAATCGTAAGAAGAGTCAGGATCAAAAGTCATCAATGCAGGAGCATAACTAGAAATCATGGGCCCCCAATGTTCACACTCTTTCCCTTGTGAACCTCTTGTGGCCCTAACAGCCTGGGGGCCTGTCTTGCAAGAGTCCTAAAACAAGTATGGAAATAATCTTCACACCCATAACAAGTGTAGCCACCAAAACACTTGATCGGAAGGATGGACCCCTTTATCAGGGGAGTGAAGTAGCAGTTGGGGCCCCCTTTCAGTTCTGGGATCAAGGGCTGCTCCCCTGTAGTTACGCCCCGTGTCAACACAAGATCTCTCTAATTTTCCTTCACTTCAGTTTCAGTGATAATTTGTTTTAAAGTGAACCCGAGGTGAGAATTATATGGAGGCTGCCATATTTATTTCCTTTTAAGCAATACCAGTTGCCTGGCTGTCTTGCTGATCCTCTGCCTCTAATACTTTCAGCCATAGGCCCAGAACAAGCATGCAGCAGATCAGGTGTTTCTGACAATATTGCCAGAACTGACAAGAGTAGCTGCATGCTTGTTTCTGGTGGAAATCAGACACTACTACATCCAACAAGACCAGCAGAGCTGCCCAACTGGTATTATTTAAAAGTAAACAAATATGGCAGCCTCCATATCACTCTCATCTCGGATTCACTTTAAGGTGTGTAGGTTATTAGCCTCCAGCCCCCAATCTTGGTGGTGGGGCTGCCACCTAAAGCTTCCTGGTACAGTGATTTTCTGTCGGGGGTTCCCTTTCTTAGCCTTTAGAATTCCAGTTCCACCGCAAGGCAGCAGTGCTAGTTTTTGGATGGCCCTGGATTAACCCAGTATTTGCTATATCTAGCCAGCGTTCCTTCATCTGCAATCCAAGGAGGCTTCTGAGAGCGGAGACCAGCAACTCCACACAGTCTTCGCTTTGCGAAGTTCCTGTTGGGTTTTCATGGTTACCGTAGCGGCTCCGAGCCCAGAAAGACCCCACTATACTTCACCATACTTCACTCCAAAAGGCAATCTCTTACATGACATTGCCCAGGTCCTACCATGAGAAGGTAGTACGCTTGGAACCCAGCCAGGTTCAAAGAGGAAAGATAATCTAACATAATACAGTAGAATCCCTATTATCCGGCACTGGAGGGATTGCCTGATGGCAGACATGTGTTCTTGCTGTGTTCTTGTCAGTAACACTGACCTTTGCCTGTGCAGAGTGGTGCACAATGAAAAAGACTTACCCATAGCTCCCAACTGTCCCTCTTTTGGAGGGACTGTCCCTCTTTGGGAGCCCTGTCCCTCTGTCCGTCTTACCTCCTCATTTGTCCCTCTTCCAGGACTTTGTCCCTCTTTCTATGTAAATATATATATTTCTCTACTAAAACGTGTTTGATTGGCTCTAAACTTTATTCCCATCTTTTAAATTGATATAGTACAATTTTTAAAATGTTAATATAAAGGAAAATGAACCAGGATAGAAAGGATCAGTGTGGTTTGAATTATAAAACATATTTTTCTTATGAAATCTTTATCGTATGTGTGACTAGGGGTGTGACGGGGCGTGATCAGGGGTGTGGCAGGGGCGTGGCTAAGTGTCCCTCTTTCTCAAAAAGTTGGGATGTATGGACTTACCAAACCTCCAGGTGCCATCTTCTTGCAGCTCCCAGCAGCTTTCCTGTGTCCTCTGTGTACAATTCCCGTGTCCTTTGTAAAATAGTGTAGAAGATGTCAATGCAATGGTAGGACATTAGACTATCAGGCTGTACTGGAATATGTGGATAAATGACTTTTTTTCTGACAACTCTGGATTCAGATATACTGCATAGATAGGGTTTTGGGTCTTTTCAACATACTTTAGAGGTAACCTGAGATGGGCTGTGTGGGTGTATTTATACCTACCTGGGGCTTTCTCCAGCCCCTTGAGGTGGGTGGGGTCCCTTGCCGTTCTTTCCAGCTACTCTGTTCTCTTGTTAATCCCTCCAGTAATCACAGCTGGGAGTGTTCTGTGCACTAGTTTTGCACAGGTGTAGAATACTCCCAGGAATGGAAGCACGGCGGGGGTGCGTGTGTGGCCAGGCTGTGCATGTGCAGCCATGCACGACTGATGGGGCTGGAGGAAGACACAGGTAAGCACAAATACACCCACACAGCCCGTCTTGGGTACACTTTAAGGCCCAGGTACACACAGAGCCTTGGGAGGTGGTAAACAAGTGCTTGATGTTTAGGGTGCTGTCCATTCAAAGGGTTAGGCATTGGCAAGGGGAGTGGTTAGGGTTAGGCATCAGAGGGAGGGTTCTGTATGAGAATAGGTTTAGCTGTAGTAAAATATCGGAAACATTTACCAATATTTTACTATCGGAATTACCGTCTTTTCCTGTTGCCTTTATTTCTTGTATACGGGGCGGGCTGCACCATGTGTCACCATGCAAGGGGTGACATCTAGGTAAAAGCAAACAAGGCTCCAGCGTCGGGGTCGATTAGTGTCGGGGAGTGTGAATATTTGGGGGGCCAACATCCCCTCTCCCCACGAGCCTTCCTTCTTTCTTTCCCTGCAGAGTACAGGTGCAGGGGTGTGGCTTATGAGTGACTCTTGCCTGATCCAGATGTGTCCATGCTCCTCGGCAGCTGGCTGCTCACTTTACTTCCCGTTTCCTGCAATTCGCGTAATTATACGCATCACGCAGAGATCAGGCAGGCAGAGAGCTCCCGGCTGCTGTGTAGCATTGATGCATTGGGTTCAGATGAGATTTACTAACAAGCCCTGTGCCCTACTCTACAGGGGGACACAGGATGGGGGACCATAAAGAGGGTCGGAGGAATGATGTCAGCCCCCGCGAGGTACCACTAGACCACCAGGCAAGCTATAGGGTACCACCAGGGATGTCACATGAAAGTATCACTAAACCACTCAGGTGGGGGAGGTACCACTAGAGCGCCACTCCCTCCCCCTCAAAACGTCTCTGATTGCTGTGTGTGTAAAGTTTGTAATTTAATAAGGATCAAGTGTGAAATACCCGGGGTACACCACTGCCCCCCCTCCCATTCTTCTTTTATTGTGTGATTATCTTGGGCTTTGGTTGAACCTATGCTCTAAACAGAAAAAAAAACTAAAAGAAAGTTGGTGTATGGGCAGCCTCTGGGGTCATTCACACTGAAAGTTGTTTTTTTATTTATTTATTTATTTTATTTAGTGCTTGCATCTTCTGTAGCAGTGTACAGAGTACAATGCAGACAATAGTAGGGAGTGGCAGGAGAACAGAGGCGTCAGCAGGATAAAAATTACGTAAATTTCTTAAAAGTAGGAGTGGCAGTGGTGGACTTACCCCCTCCTAAAGATACCAAGTACGCATGGTGTCGTGTTAAATAAAGCAATTTATTTCAATACTCCACACAAAACTTGCAACGCATTTTGCAGGCGTGACCCCGCTTCTTCAGGCAATAAAATAGGGGAGCAAGCAACTGTAGACAAGAGACATTGGACTAAGATACTAAGCATCATATGTTAAACTTAATATAATTTCAAGTAAAGAGAACAATGTACAAACAAAGATCATGTATACGTTAGTGGGATTGGAGTGGTAGTCAGTCACACCAATCCCACTGTCCTTTGTCTCGATAGTAGGAAGTGGGCCTCCTACCTAAAGGGCAAAAAAGTATGGTGGAATAGGCTAAAACTAGTGTTGGGCGAACATCTGGATGTTCGGGTTCGCGAACGTTCGCCGAACATGGCCGCGATGTTCGGGTGTTCGCGCCGAACTCCGAACATAATGGAAGTCAATGGGGACCCGAACTTTCGTGCTTTGTAAAGCCTCCTTACATGCTACATACCCCAAATTTACAGGGTATGTGCACCTTGGGAGTGGGTACAAGAGGGAAATTTTTTTAGCAAAAAGAGCTTATAGTTTTTGAGAAAATCGATTTTAAAGTTTCAAAGGGAAAACTGTCTTTTAAATGCGGGAAATGTCTGTTTTCTTTGCACAGGTAACATGCTTTTTGTTGGCATGCAGTCATAAATGTAATACAGATAAGAGGTTCCAGGAAAAGGGACCGGTAACGCTAACCCAGCAGCAGCACACGTGATGGAACAGGAGGAGGGCGGCGCAGGAGGAGAAGGCCACGCTTTGAGACACAACAACCCAGGCCTTGCATGAGGACAAGAAGCGTGCGGATAGCATGCATTTTGCCGCCATGCAGTCATAAATGTAATAAAGATAAGAGGTTCCATAAACAGGGACCGGCAACGCTAACCCAGCAGCAGCACACGTGATGGAACAGGAGGAGGCGCAGGAGGAGAAGGCCACGCTTTCAGACACAACAACCCAGGCCTTGCATGAGGACAAGAAGCGTGCGGATAGCATGCATTTTGCCGCCATGCAGTCATAAATGTAATAAAGATAAGAGGTTCCATAAACAGGGACCGGCAACGCTAACCCAGCAGCAGCACACGTGATGGAACAGGAGGAGGCGCAGGAGGAGAAGGCCACGCTTTGAGACACAACAACCCAGGCCTTGCATGAGGACAAGAAGCGTGCGGATAGCATGCATTTTGCCGGCATGCAGTCATAAATGTAATAAAGATAAGAGGTTCCATAAACAGGGACCGGCAACACTAACCCAGCAGCAGCACACGTGATGGAACAGGAGGAGGCGCAGGAGGAGAAGGCCACGCTTTCAGACACAACAACCCAGGCCTTGCATGAGGACAAGAAGCGTGCGGATAGCATGCATTTTGCCGCCATGCAGTCATAAATGTAATAAAGATAAGAGGTTCCATAAACAGGGACCGGCAACACTAACCCAGCAGCAGCACACGTGATGGAACAGGAGGAGGCGCAGGAGGAGAAGGCCACGCTTTCAGACACAACAACCCAGGCCTTGCATGAGAACAAGAAGCGTGCGGATAGCATGCATTTTGCCGCCATGCAGTCATAAATGTAATAAAGATAAGAGGTTCCATAAACAGGGATCGGCAACGCTAACCCAGCAGCAGCACACGTGATGGAACAGGAGGAGGCGCCGGAGGAGAAGGCCACGCTTTCAGACACAACAACCCAGGCCTTGCATGAGGACAAGAAGCGTGCGGTTAGCATGCATTTTGCCGCCATGCAGTCATAAATGTAATAAAGATAAGAGGTTCCATAAACAGGGACCGGCAACGCTAACCCAGCAGCAGCACACGTGATGGAACAGGAGGAGGCGCAGGAGGAGAAGGCCACGCTTTGAGACACAACAACCCAGGCCTTGCATGAGGACAAGAAGCGTGCGGATAGCATGCATTTTGCCGCCATGCAGTCATAAATGTAATAAAGATAAGAGGTTCCATAAACAGGGACCGGCAACGCTAACCCAGCAGCAGCACACGTGATGGAACAGGAGGAGGCGCAGGAGGAGAAGGCCACGCTTTCAGACACAACAACCCAGGCCTTGCATGAGGACAAGAAGCATGCGGATAGCATGCTTTTTACCGCCATGCAGTCATAAATGTAATACAGATAAGAGGTTCAATAAACAGGGACCGGAAACGCTAACCCATCACAGATGGTCATTGTTCATGTTACTTGGTTGGGGTCCAGGAGTGTTGAATAGTCGTTTCCAATCCAGGATTGATTCATTTTAATTTGAGTCAGACGGTCTGCATTTTCTGTGGAGAGGCGGATACGCCGATCTGTGACGATGCCTCCGGCAGCACTGAAACAGCGTTCCGACATAACGCTGGCTGCCGGGCAAGCCAGCACCTCTATTGCGTACATTGCCAGTACCCAGGTGTCTAGCTTCGATACCAAATAGTTGAAGGGTGCAGATGGATTGTTCAACACAGCTACGCCATCTGACATGTAGTCCTTGACCATCTTCTCCAGGCGATCGGTATTGGAGGTGGATCTGCACGCTTGCTGTTCTGTGGGCTGCTGCATGGATGTCAGAAAATTTTCCAACTCCAAGCACACTGCCGATACCATTCCCTTTTGGGCACTAGCTGCGACTTGTGTTGTTTGCTGCCCTCCTGGTCATCCTGGGTTTGCGGAAGTCAGTCTGTCGGCGTACAACTGGCTAGAGGAGGGGGAGGATGTCAATCTCCTCTCTAAAGTCTCCACAAGGGCCTGCTGGTATTCTTCCATTTTGACCTGTCTGACTCTTTCTTCAAGCAGTTTTGGAACATTGTGTTTGTACCGTGGATCCAGAAGGGTATAAACCCAGTAATTGGTGTTGTCCAGAATGTGCACAATGCGTGGGTCGCGTTCAATGCAGTCTAGCATGAATTGAGCCATGTGTGCCAGAGTCCTGCCAGAATCCTCATCATCCTCTTGTGAGCGTTGTGATAGTTGTTGTGATGCATCATAGTCGTCATTTTCTTCCTGGTCTGCTTCTGCTGACCATTCGCGCTGAATTGTGGAAGTCCAACGTGCACCGCTCTGGCCCTCGTCAGTGGTGGCATGAAATTCCTGCTCCAACTCCAGCTGTTCCTCCTCCTCTTCTTCGTCATAGCTGCTGGGGCCAGCGTTTCCTGAGGCGGATGGCCTGATGTTGGTACCATCACGCTGATCGTTTTCTCCTTCAGATTCCCCCAGTTGCATCATGACAGCTGTTTCCTTGATTTTCAACATTGACCTCTTCAGTAAACACAGCAGTGGTATGGTAATGCTGACTGAAGAGTTGTCACTGCTCACAAGCAACGTGGATTGCTCAAAATTTTGGAGGACTTGGCAGAGGTCCAACATGTTGGCCCAATCGGATCCACAGAAGCTTGACAGCTGTCCGGATGCGCCTCGGTACTGCGCCGTCATGTACTGGACCACTGCACTCTTCTGCTCGCAAAAGCGGGCTAGCATGTGCAGCGTAGAATTCCAGGGCGTAGGGACATCACACAGCAAGCGATGGTGGGGGAGATTGAAGCGCTCCTGCATCTTGGCGAGTGCCCCCGAAGCAGTACTGGAATTTCTACAATGTTTGGCCACTCGTCGCACCTTCAACAGAAGATCGGCCACGCCTGGGTATGTCCTCAGGAACCGCTGAACTACTAGGTTCATCACGTGCGCCAGGCAAGGGATGTGTGTCAGCTTAGCCAACCTTAAAGCGCGAATGAGATTACTCCCATTATCACACACAACCATGCCCAGTTTCAGGTCCAGCGGTGCCAGCCACAAATCCGTCTGTTCCTTTATTCCCCTCCAAATTTCCTCCCCTGTGTGCTGCTTATCCCCAAGGCAGATCAGCTTCAGCAACGCTTGCTGACGCATGCCAACAGCTGTGCTGCACTGCTTCCACGACCCTACTGCTGCTGGGTTAGCGTTTCCGGATGAGGTACAGCTTTGAGATGCATTGGAGGAGAAGGAGTCAGAGAGGTAGGTGCTGCTGTTGTTATTAAGTGGGAGGGACGGCGGTGCAGCTGTTTGCGGCGTGGGCAACACCCGCGCCGTAGCAGGTGAGGAATCGCTGCCAGGCTCCACAAGGTTCACCCAGTGCGCGGTAAGGGGGATGTATCGACCCTGGCCGAACGCACTCGTCCAGGTGTCAGTGGTGAGGTGAACCTTGCAGGCAACGGCATTCTTCAAGCTTCGGGTTATTTTGCTGACCACGTGCTCATGCAACTCAGGCACTGCAGAGCGTGCAAAGTGGTAGCGGCTGGGAACCGCGTAACGTGGGATGGCCACTGACATCATGCCCTTGAAGCTGTTTGTCTCCATCACTCG
Organism: Hyperolius riggenbachi; assembly: GCF_040937935.1. Classification (NCBI taxonomy): domain Eukaryota; kingdom Metazoa; phylum Chordata; class Amphibia; order Anura; family Hyperoliidae; genus Hyperolius; species Hyperolius riggenbachi. Next base: position 64,297,981 of record NC_090649.1, read on the forward strand.
ATATGGCAGTGTCACGGAACAGCCGTGAGAAACGAGAACGCAATCGGTTTATTGCGCCGATTGCCCGTGAGTGTAGTCAGGCCAGCGATTTAGAGACTGACATTCCTGGGGTTTTAAATAGGCAGTTTTTTTTCCCCTGTTAGCAGCTGGCAGGAAGACTGGCCCTGTGACTGCTGATTAAGCCAGAGGTGTAAACTCAAAGTTTGTCTAAGCTGATCTCACATTCAGATGTTAATTGAAGGAGCCAACAGGGCCTTTAAAAGAGGGAGATCCCAAGAAGCCGACACAGCTGGACTCCAGTCAGCCTGGCTCCAGCCTTAGCAGGAAGAAATGAATGTACTATATAATCTTTTGCCCATTTACAGAATACAATAAATAGGGTGGTTATGAGAGCGGTATCATTGGATCCGTAGGGTCATGCTGGATCTCTTGATACCAGTCGAGAGGGGCCCGGGGCCCCTACAACCCAGGTATGAATCTACCCAGGACCCTGATCTGCTGCACTAGCCATGTCGGATATCATATTAATCTGTATTTTCCACCAAGTATGAAGCTGTTACCCCCCTAAATATAACGTGTATGGTTCAGGAGTTACAGCAATTCATAAGTTTAGCTCTAAAATCTCTCAGAGGGAATGAACTGTCATTTGTTGGTAGCTCAGAGGGGGCCGGCATTGCCACACCCCCAAACCAGCTTCATCAAAAGCACAGAGCCAGCAGGCGGGCGTGAGTCCTCCCATTCCATCCATCTGAGAACATCCTGCGGCCAGCCAGAGGACATAGGGCTGGTGGCCATTTTGCTGACCCATCTGAAACAAAGGACACATGTGCTAGCGGCCATCTTGATTGGCATCTTCTGTAACCTGGAACAAAGAATTCTGCTGAACTTTGATTGAAACCAAGAGCTTTAAGAACTTGAAACCGTTTTGCTTGAACTTTCTGATTTTCCCACAAAAGGACATATTTCCACAAACCATAAGTATTTTCTCCCTTTTTATTTCATACTGGCTATTACTGTCTTAATAATTGTGATTTTAATAATTGTCTGTATATATTAATTATTTATATTGCGTGAATAAACGACTTTCTCCAAGTCATTCACTGTCCGCTACCCTGCTTATCAGCACACACAGAACTGATTCCGGGTCTCTGAAGATACGCTACTGTTTGTTTGTTGTTGGCTAGACAGAATACCGTGTGTTTAACCGTTTTTTTTCGCAGGACTAGTCAGTCAGTAAATCGGGTCCACTGGCCCATACCAGTGGTGGTGGCAGATACCGTGGAATCGTGTGTACGTTGTAATTACCCGTATCTCACAGGCTCCCTTCTGGTTTGTCTGCGGCTAATTCTTAACGGTTCCTGCGCATTGACTGCGACCAGAGTTCGCACGATCTGTGCGCTGGCACCGTTTAGAAGGCTAATTGCGGTCTGACCACTAGGGCTCCTGTGACAGGCAGCATTTCGCAGGCCAGAAGCTTGGCTATGCTGGCTGTTAGTGCCACGGCCCGGGGGTCATTTGCTAGCAATTTCCTCTTGCGCTCAAGCATCTCTGAGACAGACAACTGAACCGTAGTGCTGCACTCTGAATGGCTGTTGGTTGTTGTGTTTGATGAAGACTGGGAGACCTCAAGAGCACTATTCCGGAAAGTGACAGTGTCAGCGTCGTCTGATGTTTGTGAATGTTGTTGTGAACCACGCAATGGCTGGGCTACTGCTGCTGCTGAGGAGGGTCTGGTGGTGAGTCTGGTGACCCCAAGGGAGGCAGTGTTGCTGGTACCCTGTCCTGGTGGCCACAGAGTGGGATGTTTGGATACCATGTGGCGGGTCATGCTGGTGGTGGAGAGGTTGTTAATATGTTTCCCCCTGCTCAGGCGGGTCTTGCACACCTTGCAAATCACCATGGTACCATCCTCACTGCAGTCTTCAAAGAAAGGCCAGACTTTGGAGCACCTGCCTTGCTGGCGATTTCTGTTTGCGCCTCTTTTGCGTCTCACTTGAACTTCTACGCTTGTGGTGCCTGAAATTTCGCGCCGCCTACCTTGTGGCACAAGGCGAACTCGTGCAACAGTGGGTTCTTCAACAGACTCATCTGTGCTGCTACGACGGCGATGTTCTCCTTCACATACAAAATCTGGGTCTCTGTCAACATTGTCCATACCCTCCTCCTCTTCCATCTCCTCAAACTCGTCATATGTGATTGTGGGCCGCCGCCGTGGAGTAGAGCTCCCCACAACAACCTCTGCGCAGCACACTCCAACGTCGTCTTCAAGATCTTCTCGGCCGACCTCCTGCAATTGAAACCCCTCCTGTCCAACTTGCTCTGGGATTTGGGTTTCAAAGTCCTCCTCGGACTCGCCTTGCATTTCAGTGCGCGGTGCATTTCCCACAGTCAATGGTTGTGAATCCGGGCACAAAATTTCTGGCTGTTCCATTGACCTTTGAAAGGTGGAAGTTTGTTGGGCTGGGAATAGCTCCTGCGAATACCCCATTGTGTCCTGAGGAAATTCTTCGGACTGGTTATTTGGCAGTTGTGTGTGTGGTGTCGCTGCCGGTTGTGTCAGCTTTGTGCCCACTGGCTCCTTGTAACTGGCTGAGGACTCGGACCTCGTGCGTGATGTGCTGGTGCTGCTTAACCCACTGCTGGACGCTTGAGAGGTCATCCAATTAATTATCTGGTCCTGTTCTTTTGGATTTGTGAGGGTTGATTTCCTGGACAACATGGGCGGTATTGAGTGGGTTTTCTTCGGTGCTCCACTGTGGCCTGTACGTGAACCGTCAGGGGGAACACCTCTTCCCTTGCCCCTCCCTCTTTCACAGGATTTCTTCTTTATTTCACCTATCCTTAAAGTACACGCTGACTGGCAGCAGTACAGTGGCAGTACAGAAATGCTATACAGTGGCGGGTACTACTGTTCCCAGCAGAGACACAGAGTGGCAGTAAACACAATGCTATATAGTGTAGGTGAGCGGTGTACTACTGTTCCCAGCAGCGACACAGAGCACAATGCTATACAGGGTGAGCGGTGTACTACTGTTCCCAGCAGAGACACAGAGTGGCAGTAAACACAATGCTATATAGTGTGGGTGAGCGGTGTACTACTGTTCCCAGCAGCGACACAGAGCAAAATGCTATACAGGGTGAGCGGTGTACTACTGTTCCCAGCAGACACACAGAGTGGCAGTAAACACAATTCTATATAGTGTGGGTGAGCGGTGTACTACTGTTCCCAGCAGACACACAGAGTGGCAGTAAACACAATGCTATATAGTGTGGGTGAGCGGTGTACTACTGTTCCCAGCAGAGACACAGAGTGTCAGTAAACACAATGCTATATAGTGTGGGTGAGCGGTGTACTACTGTTCCCAGCAGCGACACAGAGCAAAATGCTATACAGGGTGAGCGGTGTACTACTGTTCCCAGCAGACACACAGAGTGGCAGTAAACACAATGCTATATAGTCTGGGTGAGCGGTGTACTACTGTTCCCAGCAGCGACACAGAGCACAATGCTATACAGGGTGAGCGGTGTACTACTGTTCCCAGCAGAGACACAGAGTGGCAGTAAACACAATGCTATATAGTGTGGGTGAGCGGTGTACTACTATTCCCAGCAGCGACACAAAGCACAATGCTATACAGGGTGAGGGGTGTACTACTGTTCCCAGCAGACACACAGAGTGGCAGTAAACACAATGCTATATAGTGTGGGTGAGCGGTGTACTACTGTTCCCAGCAGCGACACAGAGCACAATGCTATACAGGGTGAGTGGCGTACTACTGTTCCCAGCAGCGACACAGAGCACAATGCTATACAGGGTGAGCGGTGTACTACTGTTCCCAGCAGAGACACAGAGTGGCAGTAAACACAATGCTATATAGTGTGGGTGAGCGGTGTACTACTATTCCCAGCAGCGACACAGAGCACAATGCTATACAGGGTGAGCGGTGTACTACTGTTCCCAGCAGACACACAGAGTGGCAGTAAACACAATGCTATATAGTGTGGGTGAGCGGTGTACTACTATTCCCAGCAGCGACACAGAGCACAATGCTATACAGGGTGAGCGGTGTACTACTGTTCCCAGCAGACACACAGAGTGGCAGTAAACACAATGCTATATAGTGTGGGTGAGCGGTGTACTACTATTCCCAGCAGCGACAAAATGACCGGGGGACCCTGGCTAGCCTGGCTGGAGAGAGAACTACCCTGCCTGCCTACCCAAAGCTAAACCCACAGACAAATGGCAGAGAAATGACGTGGATCGGGTATTTATTTACCCGAACCACGTGACCCGTTCGGCCAATCAGAGCGCGTTCGGGCCTGAACCACGTGACCCGTTCGGCCAATCACAGCGCTAGCCGAACGTTCGGGTAACGTTCGGCCATGCGCTCTTAGTTCGGCCATATGGCCGAACAGTTTGGCCGAACACCAACAGGTGTTCGGCCGAACTCGAACATCACCCGAACAGGGTGATGTTCTGCAGAACCCGAACAGTGGCGAACACTGTTCGCCCAACACTAGCTAAAACATAACTTTTATTTTATTCTCAATAAAACAATGGACAATGGACTTATGAACATACTGCTGTTTACTAGGCAAACAAAGATTAAGATAGCACTTTTATTTCAAAAGGGCATATACCCTAGTAGAGCCTTTTTGGGTGGTTGCTGACTCATAATCTAAACTATTTAAAGTGACTCTACATGTTTTGCACATTAAACGGGGTTTCCTCAGGGCGGATCTAAGGGCAAAAATTAACAGTGCATTTAAATAATCATATTCAGTACATTATAAATAATTACATTCCTATGAAAGCTAGACTACTTAGGTTTCATTCTAGTGGCGAGATACAGCGCAGATACTGTGTGGTAAGGGGGCATTAGTAAACCCTGTAGAAGGGGTGATGTCCACCTCAGCAGCGGGAGGGGCATGGAAGTTGAAGTTCCGCAGCAATGATGTGAAAAACAGGAAGAGTTCCATCCTCGCCAAGTTCTCTCCAGCACGGCTTCTCTTGCCTGGGAAAATAAAGTACTAAAGAACATAATTGATTATGTGTTTTTAAAGTGGAACTTCATCCCAAAAAGTTTTGTTTTGGTATTGGAATCCTGGGAAAAAAATTATCTGTGTCCTTCTGTATCTCTAACTAGTGAACAGTACTGTGTTAATCAATGCTATGCCCACCACATGTGAAGTTGTGTTTCTGCCTCACTACATCATCCCTACAGACATGTAGCACTCTAGACTTATTCTATCTGTTTAGAACTGCACTGCAGAGGCAAGGTCCTCCAGCACTCAAGGCTGAGACAACAAAGTGCACTCCCCCCGCCCCCCCATCTACTCCCACACTGATTGCTATTAGACTAAGAGGTGCCCTAGGGCCCCGAACACCTTAATCTCTAGTTATCTGACTTGCAGTCACTGCCAGGTATCCCCTTTTCTTATTTCTCTCTTCTTCAAACACAATAGGGGAATGATAGTGGAGTGAGTTGTGTGCCCCTTCCTACACTGTGCCCTCAGGCTGGAGCCTCTCTCGCCTCTGCCTCGGCTCAGCCCTGCTGCACTGATAGCTAGGGGAATAACATCAGTGCCATTGTACCCCCAGTAATAGTATTGAGGAGTGCGGGCAATGATACACAGACAGATTAAAGGGGAACTGAAGTAAGAGGTATAGGCTGCCATATTTATTTCCTTTTAACCACTTGAGGACCGCGGGCTTTACCCCCCTTAAGGACCAGACCCTTTTTTTTCCATTCAGACCACTGCAGCTTTCACGGTTTTTTGCTCGCTCATACAACCTACCACCTAAATGATTTTTGGCTCCTTTTCTTGTCACTAATAAAGTTTTCTTTTGGTGCTATTTGATTGCTGCTGGGATTTTTACTTTTTATTATATTCATCAAAAAAAAAACATGAATTTTGTCAAAAAAATGATTTTTTTAACTTTCTGTGCTGACATTTTTCAAATAAAGTAAAATTTCTGTATACATGCAGCACGAAAAATGTGGAGATACATGTTTTTGATTAAAAAAAACCCATTCAGCCTATATTTATTGGTTTGGGTAAAAGTTATAGCGTTTACAAACTATGGTGCAAAAAGGGAATTTTCCCATTTTGTAGCATCTATGACTTTTCTGACCCCCTGTCATGTTTCATGAGGGGCTAGAATTCCAGGATAGTATAAATACCCCCCAAATGACCCCATTTTGGAAAGAAGACATCCCAAAGTATTCACTGAGAGGCATAGTGAGTTCATAGAAGATATTATTTTTTGTCACAAGTTAGCGGAAAATGACAGTTTGTGACAAGGAAAAAAAAATAAAAGTTTCCATTTCTGCTAACTTGTGACAAAAAAAAATGAAATCTGCCACGGACTCACCATGCCCCTCTCTGAATACCTTAAAGTGTCTACTTTCCAAAATGGGGTCATTTGTGGGGTGTGTTTACTGTCCCGGCATTTTGGGGGTGCTAATTTGTAAGCACCCCTGTAAAGCCTGAAGGTGCTCATTGGACTTTGGGCCCCTTAGCGCAGATAGGCTGCAAAAAAGTGCCACACATGTGGTATTGCCGTACTCAGGAGAAGTAGTATAATGTGTTTTGGGGTGTATTTTTACACATACCCATGCTGGGTGGGAGAAATATCTCTGTAAATGACAATTGTTTGATTTTTTTTTACACACAATTGTCCATTTACAGAGATATTTCTCCCACTCAGCATGGGTATGTGTAAAAATACACCCCAAAACACATTATACTACTTCTCCTGAGTACGGCGATACCACATGTGTGGCACTTTTTTGCACCCTAACTGCGCTAAGGGGCCCAAAGTCCAATGAGTACCTTTGGGATTTCACAGGTCATTTTTGTTTCAAGACTACTCCTCACAGTTTAGGGCCCCTAAAATGCCAGGGCAGTATAGGAACCCCACTAATGACCCCATTTTAGAAAGAAGACACCCCAAGGTGATCCGTTAGGAGTATGGCGAGTTCATAGAAGATTTTATTTTTTGTCACAAGTTAGCGGAAATTGATTTTAATTGTTTTTTTTCACAAAGTGTCATTTTCCGCTAATTTGTGACAAAAATTAAATCTTCTATGAACTCACCATACTCCTAACGGAATACCTTTGGGTGTCTTCTTTCTAAAATGGGGTCATTAGTGGGGTTCCTATACTGCCCTGTCATTTTAGGGGCCCTAAACCGTGAGGAGTAGTTTTGAAACAAAAATGACCTGTAAAATCCTAAAGGTACTCATTGGACTTTGGGCCCCTTAGCGCAGTTAGGGTGCAAAAAAGTGCCACACATGTGGTATCGCTGTACTCAGGAGAAGTAGTATAATGTGTTTTGGGGTGCATTTTTACACATACCCATGCTGGGTGGGAGAAATATCTCTGTAAATGGACAATTGTGTGTAAAAAAAATCAAACAATTGTCATTTACAGAGATATTTCTCCCACCCAGCATGGGTATGTGTAAAAATACAACCCAAAACACATTATACTACTTCTCCTGGGTACGGCGATACATGTGACACTTTTTTGCAGCCTAAGTGCGCTAAGGGGCCCAACGTCCTATTCACAGGTCATTTTGAGGCATTTGTTTTCTAGACTACTCCTCACGGTTTAGGGCCCCTAAAATGCCAGGGCAGTATAGGAACCCCACAAGTGACCCCATTTTAGAAAGAAGACACCCCAAGGTATTCCGTTAGGTGTATGGCGAGTTCATAGAAGATTTTATTTTTTGTCACAAGTTAGTGAAAAATGACACTTTGGGGAAAAAAAAACAATAAAAATCAATTTCCGCTAACTTTTGACAAAAAATAAAATCTATGAACTCGTCATACACCTAACGGAATACCCTAGGGTGTCTTTTTTCTAAAATGGGGTCACTTGTGGGGTTCCTATACCGCCCTGGCATTTTACGGGCCCAAAACCGTTAGTAGTCTGGAAACCAAATGTCTCAAAATGACTGTTCAGGGGTATAAGCATCTGCACATTTTGATGACAGGTGGTCTATGAGGGGGCGAATTTTGTGGAACCGGTATAAGCAGGGTGGCCTTTTAGATGACAGGTTGTATTGGGCCTGATCTGATGGATAGGAGTGCTAGGGGGGGTGACAGGAGGTGATTGATGGGTGTCTCAGGGGGTGGTTAGAGGGGAAAATAGATGCAATCAATGCACTGGGGAGGTGATCGGAAGGGGGTCTGAGGGGGATCTGAGGGTTTGGCCGAGTGATCAGGAGCCCACACGGGGCAAATTAGGGCCTGATCTGATGGGTAGGTGTGCTAGGGAGTGACAGGAGGTGATTGATGGGTGTCTCAAGGTGTGATTATAGGGGGGAATAGATGCAAGCAATGCACTGGCGAGGTGATCAGGGCTGGGGTCTGAGGGCATTCTGAGGGTGTGGGCGGGTGATTGAGTGCCCTAGGGGCAGATAGGGGTCTAATCTGATGGGTAACAGTGACAGGGGGTGATTGATGGGTAATTAATGGGTGTTTAGGGTAGAGAACAGATGTAAACACTGCACTTGGGAGGTGATCTGACGTCGGATCTGTGGGCGATCTATTGGTGTGGGTGGGTGATCAGATTGCCCGCAAGGGGCAGGTTAGGGGCTGATTGATGGGTGGCAGTGACAGGGGGTGATTGATGGGTGGCAGTGACAGGGGGTGATTGATAGGTGATTGACAGGTGATCAGTGGGTTATTACAGGGAAGAACAGATGTAAATAATGCACTGGCGAATTGATAAGGGGGGTCTGAGGGCAATCTGAGCGTGTAGGCGGGTGATTGGATGCCCGCAAGGGGCAGATTAGGGTCTGATCTGATGGGTAACAGTGACAGGTGGTGATCGGGGGTGATTGATGGGTGATTGATGGCTAATTAGTGGGTGTTTAGGGTAGAGAACAGATGTAAATACTGCACTTGGGAGGTGATCTGACGTCGGATCTGCGGGCGATCTATTGGTGTGGGTGGGTGATCAGATTGCCCACAAGGGGAAGGTTAGTGGCTGATTAATGGGTGGCAGTGAAAAGGGGGTGATTGATGGGTGGCAGTGACAGGGGGTGATTGATGGGTGATTGACAGGTGATCAGTGGGTTATTACAAGGAAGGAAATACAGATGTAAATAATGCACTGGCAAATTGAGAAGGGGGGTCTGAGGGCAATCTGAGCGTGTAGGCGGGTGATTGGGTGCCTGCAAGGGGCAGATTAGGGTCTGATCTGATGGGTAACAGTGACAGGTGGTGATAGGGGGTGATTGATGGGTGATTGATGGGTAATTAGTGGGTGTTTAGGGTAGAGAACAGATGTAAACACTGCACTTGGGAGGTGATCTGACGTTGGATCTGCTGGCGATCTATTGGTGTGGGTGGGTGATCAGATTGCCCGCAAGCCGCAGGTTAGGGGCTGATTGATGGGTGGCAGTGACGGGGTGATTGATGGGTGATTGACAGGTGATTGACAGGTGATTGACAGGTGTTAGACAGGTGATCAGGAGGATAGATGCATACAGTACACAGGGGGGGGGGGGGGTCTGGGGAGAATCTGAGGGGTGGGGGGTGATCAGGAGGGAGCAGGGGGCAGTTTAGGGAATAAAAAAAAATAGCGTTTACAGATAGTGACAGGGAGTGATTGATGGGTTAATTGGGGGTGCTGTGGGCGATCAGGGGGCAGGGGGGGAAATCAGTGTGCTTGGGTGCAGACTAGGGTGGCTGCAGCCTGCCCTGGTGGTCCCTCGGACACTGGGACCACCAGGGCAGGAGGCAGCCTGTATAATACACTTTGTATACATTACAAAGTGTATTATACACTTTGTATGCGGCGATCCAGGTGTTAGTAACCCGCCGGCGCTTCCGAACGGCCGGCGGGTTACAGCGCGAGGGGGGCGAAGCCAGGCGCCGGTGGCTGATTGCGTCACGAATGACGCGATCGCTCCGCCCATGCCCGTACAAGGACCGCTGCCTCTGTGCATGCGGCGGTCCTTGCAGGATCCACTTGCCGGCCGCCTCTGTGCAGTGGGCGGTCGGCAAGTGGTTAATCAATACTAGTTGCCTGGTAACCCTGCTGGTCTATATCTCTGCAGTAGTATCTGAATAACACCAGAAACAAGCATGCAGCTAGTCTTGTCAGATCTGACTTTAAAGTCTGAAACACCTGATCTGCTGCATGCTTGTTCAGGGGCTATGGCTAATAGTAATAGAGGCAGAGGGCCAGCAGGGCTGCCAGGCAACTGGTATTGATTAAAAGGAAATAAATATGGCAGCCTCCCTATACCTCTTACTTCAGTTCCACTTTAAGGGAGGAAATTATGTCAGGATTGGCTTCAAGACAGACGCAGTCAAAATGGAAAATCCTGAGAAGGATTTTCTCTTTTTTTTCTATAGAAAAATCACTAAAATCAAAGTGTGGGCAGTGCAATACATATGTAAGTAGATCAAGTATTTATCTAGTTATATATGCGGGTTTTTTTCTGGGATAGTATGGCTGACAGCTCATCTTTGAAATTCACACATTCACACACACATAAAAAAGAAAAATCATGAATGCAGAATTGTGCATACATAAAATTACATAATTTTTCCTCAAGGACAAGCGTAAACCCTTCCTTGAAGTGAAACTGTAACCAAGGATTGGACTTCATCCCTAACAGACAGTAGCTGATATTCCCTCTCCCATGAGAAATATTTTCCTTTTCTCGACTAGATCATCCAGGTTGGTCTGTATGGCTGATATTGTGGTGAAACCCCTCCCACAGTGTGATGTCAGGACCTAGGTCCTGACAGTTTCCTGTCTGTGAGCCTTGTTGCATTGTGGGAAATAACAGCTGTTTACAACTGCCAAGCAACCAGTATTTCCCCCTGTCCATATGAACAGGTATATCTAAATAAAACAACCTTTTAGCATATCACATTGTTAGTGGGCGTGGCTTGATTTTTCTTCTGTTTTTTTAACTTCTCACTTCGCAATGTATTTATTTTTTCCCCTTTTCACTACAGTTCCTCTTTAAAGTGAATGTTTACCTATTTAAAAACCAAAAAGTCAGATACTCACCTAAGGAGAGGGAAGGCTCGGTCCTAATGAGCCTTCCCTCTCCTCTCCTGGTGCCTGGTCCCGTGCAGGATCCCCCGTGGCAGTATTCGACCAGTTCGGTCAAATACTGCCACTTCCGCATGCCGAAGGGAGCTTTCGGAAGCCTTCGGTGGCACTCGGGCTCCCGAAGACGGGCCGCTCCATACTACGCATGCGCGAGCGCCCTCTATGATGCACTCGCGCGTGCGTAGTATGGAGCGGCCCGTCTTCGGAAGCCCGAGTGCTCCCGAAGACCTCCGAAGTCTCTGCGGTGGCGGACGCGAACGGGGGAGCCAGCTCAGCACCGAGGGCACCGGGAGAGGAGAGGGAAGGCTCATTAGGACCAAGCCTTCCCTCTCATTAGGTGAGTATCTGACTTTTTGGTTATTAAATCGGTAACCACTGGCTTTAAAGAGACTCCGTAACAAAAATTGCATCCTGTTTTTATCATCCTATAAGTTCCAAAAGCTATTCTAATCTGTTCTGGCTTACTGCAGCACTTTCAACTATCACAGTCTCTGTAATAAATCAATGTATCTTTCCCCTGTCAGACTTGTCGGCCTGTGTCTGGAAGGCTGCCAAGTTCTTCAGTGTTGTGGTTCTGCTATGAACTCCCCCTTCCAGGCCCCTCTATGCACACTGCCTGTGTATTATTTATTTAGGGCAGCTTCTCTCTTCTCTCTTATCTTTTACAAGCTGGATAAATCGTCCTCTGAGCTGGCTGGGCTTTCACATACTGAAGAATTACAGACAAGGGCAAAGCTGTTTGCAGGAAGAAACGAGCAGCCTGAAACTTCAGTGCATGAGAACTGCAGGGGGAAAGAAAGACACAAATGATCTCTTGAGATTCAAAAGAAAGGGTGTATACAGCCTGCTTGTGTATGGATGTATTTTCTATGTGTGGACATACTGTACATCAACCTACTTCCTGTTTTGGTGGCCATTTTGTTTGTTTATAAACAAACTTTTTAAAACTGTTTTTAACCACTTTTAATGCGGCGAGGAGCGGCGAAATTGTGACAGAGGGTAATAGGAGATGTCCCCTAACGCACTGGTATGTTTACTTTTGTGCGATTTTAACAATACAGATTCTCTTTAAGGTGGCCATGCATTTAGTGATTTTTTGCCGCCACGAGCATGCCCGGTTGACGATTCAACCAATTTCAGTCCAAAATGGGTAGAATGTATCAGACATGCGGGGAAATCTCGGGATGACTTGGTCAATTGGGGGCACAGCGGTAACTGCTTGTGATATCGTGATGAGCAACAAATGCTACGGAACCCCCGGCGCTGTCCACCCAAATATAAATGTGCCCCCCTGCCCATGCATTTATACTTTACCTGTCCATTGTTGCCTGCCATAGTGCCAGTTCCACTTTCACATTCGCGCCCCACCTGCTGCTGGCGTATATCACGTGGCGCATGTGTGACGTCATACACCTGTTATGCTATATGCCGGAAGCCACGTGGGGGAGCAATATGGAAGCAGAAGACAGATGGGCACCGCGGTGGGCGACGGCGGACAGGAAAAGTATTTTAATGCACAAGCAGGGTGGCACATTTACATCAGGGGTACAGTAATGGAGCCGGCGTCACAGGGCTGATTCCTGAGAGATTTTATGCTGAAATCAATCAGGAATCGGAATGCAGTGTATGGGCAGCCAACAGATCTCTCTTCAATCAGATTGGAATCTGCCCATACATTGCTAGAACATAGACTGTATGTGTAGAACTCCTTGTTACCAGTGATTTTACAGCCTGAACTATTTAGAAATGCAGAATCCTCCTCTCAGAGCATTGTGGGACACCGGGTATTATTTCTGCTGGCTTTGGAAAGCACAAGAAAAAAACATTCCACAGTTATGTACCTGGCAGCAGTAAAGAGGTCACTTCTGATGATACATTTTAGAATGTATATCAGAGTGCGCTAAAGGTGAGGAAAGATCTTACTATGGGCAAAGAGTGACTAATAAATTTTTAAATGAATATTGCAAAAAAAAAAAAAAAAAAAAGCAATGTTATTCGTTAAGTTATTTTCAGTACAGTTCCTTCTTAAAGTAGAATGAAACTCAGTCATAACATTCAATAAAAATGTATTTCCTACTTTTTTTCAACCATACAGTTATCATATTTGCTTTTGCGCACAAGTAATATTGTCCATTTACAAATTACAAGTTCCCAAAGTAGAGTTTATCTGCTATGAAAGCTGCTATTGCATTTTCAGTTGCTGTAATGCTATATTAAAATCTTCTAGCTCTTCTATGTGTGCATGCTTGAAGCAGAGAGACAGCTCCTTTTCAACTCAGCTAGGAACGTAACAACAGATGAATGTAAACAAAAGATAATGTTATCTCCTCTTTGGATGCAGATCATAAGCTGAAGGGGCTTTCCACTGAAGAGCAAAGTGCTGTGTTTAACTGTTTGGATGCTGTTCTGCTTTACATCATGTGGTACTTTAGACTTTTTTTCCCCAAATTCACAAAGATTTTCACACATGCAGTAATAATTTGGTAATTTGTTCAAAAATGTAAGGATCGGTGTCAGCAAACAGAGAGAATCTGATTATTGGTGATCTGCAGTATCGCCAATAATACAGATGTCACCTGATTATTGATGATCTGCAGAATCACCAATAATACAAGTGTAACTAACCTTCGGACACCTAACACAGTAAATAACAATAACGACAGCAATAATTCACAAGATCGTGGAAATATTTACCACACGGCAATTCCTCAGAGGTGTGGTTACCTCTGAATGGGAACCCCGTGTGTGAGATTCTCAAACCAGGCAAAAAGAGGAATCTCGGCCCCTGGCAGTAACCGTCTGCTAGGGCAGGCGTCTCGGAGAGGCAAGCCTCAGAGATAACCCTACAGTGGGAGACGTTCCACTGAAGGGAGAAAGGTCAGACAAGCAGAGGTTCGGCAACAGAGAAGGCGGCAGCAGTACAGAAACAGAAGGCTGATTCAGAGTCAGTAAACAGGCAGGGTTGGCAACGTGAATCAGATAGGCAGAAGTACAAGAGCGATTAGAGTAAGAGTAGTCAGGGATTATTTTGATATTTTACTTTATCAATTTTACATTCGTTCTTACAATCATAATTATGTGAATTATCATTTTGACATGTAATTTTACTTTTTTATATCATTTTTACATTTTTTTTTACATTTTTAATTTCAGGGGTCCTATTTAGAACTATAATTTTGTTAATTATCGTTTTGACATGTCATTTAACTTTTTTAAAATAATTTTTACATTCTTTTGACATTTTAAATTTTGGGATCTTAGAGTTAGGCACCACCAAGGGTGTCTTAGAGTTAGGCACCACCAGGGGGGTCTTAGGGTTAGGCACCACCAGGAGGGTGGTTAGGGTAGGGTTAGACACCAACAGGGGGATCTTAGGGTTAGGCAGTACCAGGGGGTCTTAGAGTTAGGCATTACCGGGGGAGTCTTGGGGTTAGACACCAACAACAGGAGGGTGGTGTAACGATTGTGGAATCGTATTCACGGTCAGCGCACCAGACGTGCGCTGACGCGGCGGATTTCCTCCACAAGCGTATATTTGAGGACACCCAGGCTAGGTGCTATGCACCCGCAGAGGGCAATTCTCTCCGGCAGATGGCGCTGTGGAGTGCAGGCGAACACAGTCGCTGCACAGCCACAGATGCCAGACGGGAATTGTACAGATCCAGGACAAGGTACGATCAGGCAGGGCTGGATAGCCCACAAGAAACAGAGCAAAGGTACAGAACCAATGTGTGTCCACCAAACTAGTCGCCACCCAGCGACGGTGAACACACAACGGCGGAAACGAAGTGGGAATGCAATCGCAAGAATGGCGATTGCCGACAGAGACACAAGACTGAGCAAAACAGGGCACGAGGGTAGCAAAGGCACAGCAAATAATACAATGAGGAGATACGGAAAATAACAAACGCTAGCTAACCGCGAACACCGCACTCATTCGCAACAGTGCACGCGGTTATGCGCGGTCTCCACGTGATAAGCACAATAGAGACAAGCACGCCTACCTAACCATTAACAGACAAACATGAAACAGAGGACGCGAGCGCTTGCTTAACAGTTACCTCACCGAGCCTCCAGCAAGCGTAGCAGACAAGACAGACACACGAAAACAGGGACAAGCGAGGGATAGGATCCACAGCACTAGCGAGAAGCGAGTGCGATCCAGGTACAGAGTAGCAGAACAGAAGGATCCCCAGCGCTAGCGAAAAGTGGCTAGCGCGATCCCAGGAGACAGAACAGAAGGATCCCCAGCGCTAGCGAAAAGTGGCTAGCGCGATCCCAGGAGACAGAACAGAAGAGTTAGCTGGTAGCAACCGCTGCACCAGCTATACTCCAAGAACAGAGATCACAACCATTTCCTGTCAACCGCCGTTGGGACAGGACAATGGCAACAGAACAAACAAACAGATAATACAACCTGACTGGGCTAGAAGGGGAGCCTAAAGCAACCCCCAGGAATTAACTATACTAGATAGCAACGGCTGACACTCCAGCAGTGTCCATCAGGAACAGACCATGGAAGGGAAATGACCAGCCAAGCCTTCTGGGAAACATAAAGCTCTAAAGGTGCGTACACACGTCAGATAAAAGTCTTTGGAAAATGAAAGATCACAGACCAATTTTACCCCCTTCCATGTAGTATGACAGCCATACCTTCACAGTCTATTCTATGGAGCTGAACTCCCCATCAGATAAAAATCTTTGCAAGATGCTGCACACAAAGATGCTGTACACATTCAACAGATCTGTATCTGCAAAAGATCTGTTCCTGCAAAAGATCCATTCCTGCAAAATGCATTCATAGTCTATGATATCTGCAGATCCCATACACACCTTGTTTAATGGACATTCATCTGCAGATCAGACAATTATCTGCCGATCTGAAGATCCAACCTGGTGGATCTGATCTACAGATAATTGTCTGTTAAACAAGGTGTGTATGAGATCTGCAGATATCATAGACTATGAATGCGTTTTGCAGGAATGGATCTTTTGCAGGAACAGATCTTTTGCAGATACTGATCTGTTGCATGTGTATAGCGGTCTTTGTGTGCAGCATCTTGCAAAGATTTTTATCTGATGGGGAGTTCAGCTCCATAGAAAAGACTGTGTAGGCATGGCTCTCATACTACATGGAAGGGGGTAAAATTGGTCTGTGATCTTTCATTCTCCAAAGACTTTTATCTGACGTGTGTACCCACCTTAATAGTGCCAGTCATCAAAGAAGGCAGGTAGGGGATTTGCATAACGAATGTATGCAAATTCCCCAGCAAGAGAACAGACCAGAACTTGCAATGGAAAGACAGGTCTCTGTTCCAGAGTCCTGCAGCATGCAAACCTAAACAATGGTCAAAAGGCTGCCTGCCTGCCTGCGCAGGCAGCTGAGCGGATTCTCACAGGTGGATAGGGTTAGGCACCAACAGGGACTTCTAAGGGTTAGGTGGAGGGAGGGTTCTGTATGAGAGTAGGGTTAGGTTTGGTAGTAATAAAACACATTTTCTTAGGGTTAGGCACCACCAGGGGGTCTTGGGGTTAGGGATAGGTAGAGAGAGGGTTCTGTGTGAGAGTATGATTAGGTTTAGTAGTAATGAAACAAACTTTGACTTTATTTTTTCAATCACGTCAATCACTAACACTAAAATTTGATTTATGGAAAGGTGTTATATTGATTTTAAAATAAAAATTAACTAAAAATTAGCCACTACAATTTCTCAGAAACGAAAATATATGATTAAGATTACAACTAATGTTTTTTTACCGTTACATTTATACTGTATATGTATTTTTCCAGTAACATGTTATTGATAGTTTCTGCTAAATGTCACACAGAAACACGATTAGACAAATTATGCGTCTCTGGAATAATAGAAATCATTAAAAATGCTTGTTTCAGGCGTGATTCAGACACTACCGCAGCCAGATAGATCAGCAGGGCTGCCAGGCAACTGGTATTGATTAAAAGGAAATAAACAGCCTCCATATACCTCTCTCTTCAGTTCCCCTTTAAGGAATCATGCAGTATTTCATTTGGTATTTCATACCGACAGCAGAGTGAGTGTGCTCAAGGCCAGATTTGTACTTTCCAGTGCCCTAGGCCTGCTGTCACCAACCGCCCCTAAAACACCACCACCAATAAACATTCTGTCCAACACTCTGACTAGCGATCACTGCTTTGAATGGGCTCATTTCAGTTGTGCTGCTCTGCCCCCCATTCAACAAATAATTCCTGTAGTTTTCACTCCTGCCTGAATGTGCACAGCAGCCGATGGTGTTCTGGGCATGCATACTTGAGAAATGATGCTGATGTATGACTACTTGTCAAGAATGCATAACACTGTACCGGCCATGGGCAGGAGCGAGACATTACAGGACCGCCAGTGGCCAGAGCATGCGCTGCTTCTTTGTCCACTGTGCGACTGGCTGCAGTCGGAGCCACAAACAGGTGGCAGGGCAGCGCAATGGAGAGAAGCCAATCCAAAACAGAGAACAGAAGTAGCAAACATCCTGTCAAGACCCACTTTGGATGTTCTGTTGTAATTAGCGTGGACCTGAACTCAGAACTTCCTCTCTGCTCTAAAAGATATGCAACAACATAACCTTTAAAGAAAAACATTTCTTTGTTACAGCTGATACAAATCCTGCAATAAATCTGCAATGTGTCTACTTCCTGCTTTCACGGAAGCCATATTGTTAACATCCTGTGCTTTCAAATGAGCTTAGATGTTGTGGCAGTCAGGTGACACAGTGTAGAGAGCAAAGTACAACTTGTGATTAGACACAGATGAGGGGGAATTAGACAGGCTCTTGAAATACATACATGGTACATTTCTCTGTTTTCCTTCTGTCCTGTGCAAGAGTTCAGCTCCACTTTAAAGCATCTGAATGACATTTATTTATATTTGCTGAAAAATCTATGCATCTCTTTTGAATGCTGAATGTACATATGGCGGTGTGCTCTAACATATTGACAGTATACGGGAACAAAGTCTAAAGAAGGCTTATTAGCAGAAAGCTTTCTCTTTTTCTTTTACGCCAATAAATGGTATCATCCTGATTCAAAACTTTCTGATTTCGATGATGGCTAAGATAGTACAATGCTCTACTGCTACAGGAAAGCAGAAGGATGCCAAACCATACACACTAGCATAGAGGTAGTAACAGCTCAGGTGACAGTTTAGCAATGAAAGGGAAGCATACTACATTTTTATTCTGGCAGTGCTCATAGATGGTAGGAGCTGAAGGACAGAAAATAAGTCATGAAAGAGTTAACTGAAGCAGCAAAGAGATCACTGCTAGCTAGGAAAAAAAACAGAAAGAAAAACAGTCATAACTTAGGGTTAGAAAGTAATTTACAACTGCTGGGGTCAGTGTCACAGCTGTAAAAGAGGTGAAGAAACTAGCAGAGCTCACTGATGTTTTTAAATTCCTGCATTAAAACTCAGCGGAACTTAGTTCTATCTGCTTTGTAATGTTAATCCCTGGTATTTCTCACATCCACTTGTACTGTATGTCCATCATACAGAGGAATAGTGACAACAGATGCTGATTGTCATAACACATCAGGAAGTGAGAGAGAGAGAAGCAGGGATTGGGGAACTGTGGAATTCAGCTATTAGTGCAGAGCAGGGCGCTGGATGGCTGAACTGCGGGACCAGACTAGATGATTTACTTTGACATATGACCTCTTCTCTCTCCAAGTCCTGCAGCCCTCCTTATCTTATCTGATTTTATCGCCCTAGGCCATGGCCTTTTTCTGGCCTTAGCAGAAATCCGGCCCTGAGTGTGCTGCAGCAACAGTAGAATAGAGATGGCCCGAACTGTTTGTCGGCTAGTATTCTGCGAACATCCGCTGTTCGCATTCTCAGTGAACATTTGGCGTGTTTTGATTCACCCCCTATACATTATCATTGAGCTAAACTTTGACCCCTTACCTCACAGTCAGCAGACACATGACAGCCAATCAACTAGCACCCCTCCTGGACCCCATCCCCCATCAAAAAGCAGTGCGGTGGCTATATTGGATTAATTATCTGCTGGCTGCTGGCTGTTAGTGAGAGCGGGGTCAGACTTGCTGCAGATAGGTAGGGAAAGCATTAGCTAGGCCTGTGTTCTTATTCCTCACTTGCTGTAAAAGCACCCCAAACAGCCCATTTGAGCACATCGGTCTCCTGTGTTTTTTGTGTGTGTGTGACACTCTACAGCCCACTGACACCAAGAGCTGTGTGCACACTACTGCTGTTGCAGAGAACCACTCCAGTGCATTATTTCACTGTATTCTGATAGTACTAATACATTTCTCTGTGTGAGACACTCCACAGCCCACTGACACCCAGAGCTCTGCATAATGTAATTTCTGCCCTTTAGGGTTTAAAACCCGACTTTGTGTCAACTCCATAATTTTTGGTGGGACTTTTGACATGGATCCTCCAACAGTCCAGGTGTTTGATCCCCCAACAGTCCAAGTGTTAGACCCCTTGAAACAACTTTTCCATCACTTTTGTGACCAGAAACATTCTTTGTAGGTTTTAAAATTCGCCTGCCCAATGAAGACTTTGGCGGTTCGACAGATTTGCCTGTTCGCAAACATTTGCAGAAGTGAAGATTCTATGTTCGTGACATCTCTACGGTAGAGTGGCATGAGTCACAGGAGCGTGCGGGGATGGTAAATGAGATCTATGCCCTGGCAGGGATAACAGTTCCCAAACATAGTGTCAATTTCAATTACCAAGGTCCGCAAGCGGTTAATCAGAGGCAAAAAAAGTATAATTTACATCCACAGAGTATATAACTGGACCATCACTTTATACTTCTTGTCGTCACACCATATATCAAATATCTGGATCTGTCCCATGGAAGTCAAGATCACCTTTACCATTCATATGGTGTGTGCATGAGGCGGTCAAGCGTGTATTCCACGTGGACCCAGCATGTGTATGGCGGACAGCATATACAGAGCAATGTAACTAGGAGTTAGAATGCTGTGTATATGCAAAAGCTGTGATTCAGTAGGTTGATTAGATGAAGGCTCTATTCACTCTAGTGGCGAGATACAGCGCAGATACTGTATGGTAAGGGGACATTAGTAAACCCTTTAGAAGGGGTGAGGTCCACCTCAGCACCGGGAGGGGCGTGGAAGGTGAAGTTCTGCAGCAGTGATGTAAAAAACAGGAAGAGCTCCATCCTTGCCAAGTTCTCTCCAACACAGCTTCTCTTACCTGGGAAAATAGAGTACAAGAGCCCATCATTGATTATTAAATACATACACTACACAATACAAACATAGACATAGATTGTGAATATATAGGGATAGGGGAGGAGCCCCAATGACAACGATGTCTGCTTACATTTTTTTTTGAAGGTAAGAAGGGTAGTTCATATAAAAACTATATGCAAGACCAGAAAGAGTGTAGCCTCGATCTAGAGGGGAGCTGCGCTAAGCGACGAGGGACATCTGAATAGAGAGGGAAGCCTTAATAGGATCCTGAGGCTTCCCCCTCTTAAGGAGAGTATCTGATTTTGATCCCAAGCTTTGGCTTGGGATCGTTTAAGGTGAGTATCCCTTTTGGGGCACTTTTTCCTTTACAGGTACACTTTAACAAATATTACAGTATTTTTCAGACCATAAGACTTACTTTTTCTCCCCCAAAAGTGGGGTGAAAAAGTCACTGCGTCTTATGGTCCGAAATTACGGCCAGGTGTGTACCCCCACAATCCGTGCAGAGCCGGCGCTGTCACGGACGAGCCGTGGAAAAAAAACCAATCGCAATCAGTTTACTGCACCGATTGTGATTAACGTCTGTCTGTCTATGCTAGCGGATAGCAGAGGTCTATTCATGGGATTCAATTTGTTCTTCTGGTCAATGTTTGTATTCAATTAACCGGTTCAAAAGTGTCTTATTTCTCAGCTAAGTGGGACTTCCATCTGAGCAGTGGCATTTGGTTTGTCCTGCTGTAGAAGTCAGGAACCCACAGCAGGAGGGCCTTTTGAGAACTTGGGTCACGCAGACTTTTTGGTACCAGCCTCAGCATGACTCTTTAGGTGCGCAGCACATATTGGAAATATACCCAGTCATTTTTTGGTAAGATTGTAGCAGAACGGCACTGACCATCCCTACGGTAATAACACATTCAAGCGTAGATGAAATTGTGCACGTTTTAAGATATTGTCGAAGTTCATAGCTCTTTCCAAAGCCGAGATATTAACTTTGGTGCAACTAATCGGGCTAGACCCTTGGTACTTGGTCTCTGTGGAATCCCTCAGATCCTGGTATCCAATAAGTCTACAGGGGTTCTGTACCTTCCCACCACTGAAGACAGATTCCAAACACATAGCAGCCATATTGCGGTGACTACTGCACCAGACCCCACATGCAGGCAGCCCACGGCTGCTACTTTAGGTGATCATGGCTTCTGAACCGGAAGTCACAACCCGTGGTCGGATGTGCAGTGTCTGCTACACTTGGCCTGCCCCATCAAGCCATCAGAGAGCCTACCTGGGTGCTAACTGCTGTCACCTGCTGCTGAGGACCCTGACCATGTACATTTTAAAGGCTTTTTTTTATAGATAATTAGATCACAAGGTGTGGTACCTATGGAGCTTGTGATATGTCTGGTTTTAATTGCATGGTACACATGGATTTTACAAGTGATTAAGGGGCGCTGCCAACAATTATATTTTATATCCAATATAGATATGTACATGTATAAGTGAATAACACAATAAG
The DNA here is from genome assembly GCF_040937935.1 of Hyperolius riggenbachi. Lineage (NCBI taxonomy): Eukaryota > Metazoa > Chordata > Amphibia > Anura > Hyperoliidae > Hyperolius > Hyperolius riggenbachi. Next base: position 64,319,793 of record NC_090649.1, read on the forward strand.
ATGAACCTCTGAAAAGAGGAAGAGAGAGCTTTCTTCCTGCTGCTACCTCAAAACGTAGGAGTACCCCGTCTCCAACTATATTTTAATAGGCTAATAAAATTAAAATCAGAGGAGCGCTGGACATAAATCATTGAACAATCTTGATTTATTGGTAAAAATATTTCCGTTACAGATAAAATGACTATACGCCAATCATTCGATTTATCACACACACTCGCTGGGAGCTAGCTCATGTCCTCCTAAAAATATGTGCCAAAAGTACAAAAATTACTATAAATTGTTCAGATCAAAAAAGAGAAAAAAATCGAGTTTCTAAAACACTAGAGCTCAATAAAAGTCCATGTACTCTCCCAAGTTAAACATCCGTATTGTGTCCTCCAAAGGGTTCAGTGTTCTCATACATGTATTGCAGTCACAAGGTAGAGATATAGATATTGCACTATTGTCAGTGACGTAGCAATAAGGGGGTGCAGAGGTAGCGACCGCATCGGGGCACTTGGGCAAGAGGGGCCCTGAGAGGCCCACCCTCAACCACAGTATTAGCTCTCTATTGGTCGTATGCTGGTGGTAATAATTACTTTTATAGGTGCTTTTATTAGTAGTAATCATTAATAAACTGTTCCCCATCCCCTCCTTGCACTTCTGACACTGTGGTTGTCCTTGGCAGGATTTGGTGCGCTGTATCAATTATTATGTATAGAACATTTGGGGGGGCCCAATGTAAACCTTGCACCGGGGCCAATAGCTCCTTAGCTACACCACTGACTATTGTATATGTAGCAAGGAGCATAGAGTCCAGCCTGCCGTTACCAAATGACAGAATAACGAGCGCCGCTCTAAAGTTACTCACTCACCCACCACCTCCGGATCACCGTAGATACAGTCCTCAACAATCCTCTCTCGGAGTTGGTTATAAGCCAGTGCAATCCCGTCTTCTCCATGAGCCGCTTGCCAGTTACCGCGGCAATGCCCTCAGTCACTCCGGCTACTTCCTGGATCAGAGACGTCACTTCCCCTGTGCGTCTCACTCAGCTGTTAGTACTTCCTTGCGTTCCAGCCCATTCAGGATGTGGCTACTCTACTGATCTCGGCTGGTCTCACTTGGGAATGAATAAACCTATATTCAGTGAGTGACAGTCATGCAGTAATATTCCAATAGATTTATGGGGCGCCCCAATATAAATCAAATCGACGTGTTTCAACAAACACAGTTGTCTTCATCCGGATTATTGGAAATTATTGGTACATGGTCATTTTATCTGTAACGGAAATATTTTTACTAATAAATCAAGATTGTTCAATGATTTATGTCCAGTGCTCCTCTGATTTTAATTTTATTACACATGGATTTTAGTTTAGATGTTTTGCATGTTTATATTCAGTATTTGCTATCTTGCTGTCATATCCTTCAACTGCAAAAATAGGGTGTGCTTTATAAACAAAGAATTGCAACAACAGAAAGCTATACTATGTTCAATGGCAATTGCATTAATTCTAATATTATTGTGTTGGATGGATTTATTTAAAATGGGCTCAACACAAGACGCCCCTGCACCATGGAATACCAGGTTTAGAATATTTTTTCCCTGCTTTTTGTTCTTCAAACTTAGGTATGTCTTATGGTCAGGAGGGTCTTATAGTCTGAAAAATATAATACCTAGTGAGAATGGCATGAAGGCCTCAATCTTCTTGAAATTCCCTTCTGAGTCTAGAAAGTGTTCTGGGAAAAACTCGTCTGCCTTTGCAAAGTAGGCCTTATCCATATGGACAGAGGACAGCAATGGGATAACCGTGGTGCCCTGTGGGAAATCAAAACACAGTAATATGACTTATGCATGAAGTTAGCTGTTTTTGTCTGTGTGTTTACAGATTCAACATATTTGTTAAAGGAAACCTAAGGCAGGAGAAAAAAGTTTTGAGTTTTAGTTACCTGAGGAATCTTTCAGGCTCTGCAGTCTATCAGGTCCCTTGTTTTCCTCCCAGTTCCCTCCTGGTGTCGCAAATCAGAAAGATTGCTAATTAGACTAGTTGCAGGCTACTGCAACTCTGTGGCCCGTGTGTTCTGATTAGGGATGGCCTTCCGCAAATGCCGATTACCGCTACCGCTTTATTCCAACGGTATTCTGCGGTATACCGATGGTATTCAGATTTCCACTTTCCGCCAATTTCCGTGAAAATGTCTGCACTACAAGTCCTCGTTCTCTAATTGGCTTATTCATCAGGAGTCTTCTGATTGGCTTAAAATTACAGAATATTAGTATAGGGGATTTCCACAGAAATTTCCGCTTATCACATTACTACCCGTGTGTGTGTTTTCTCCATTGTGCGCATTTGCAGGGACTCAGAGACACTGCCCTGGGGGAATGACGCGCGGCTCTTGAGAGCAGGGAAGGACAGGCCCAGAAGGGGGGCAGGCGTGTGCGCGCGTGGGGTGCGCACACAGCGTGCTAATGAGCTAATGGGGGTCGCGGACACAGCCTAGCGCCCGTTTTTAAACGGGCCTTAGGTCTAGTCTTGAGTAAAGTGCTTGAATCTTGAATCCTAATTCTCTGATCAGGGCCGGGCCGAGGCATAGGCTGGAGAGGCACCAGCCTCAGGGCGCAGTGTAGGAGGGGGCGCAGAATTCATTCAGCTGTCATTCCTAATTGTGTATGAAGCAGAAAGAAATAAGAAAAGGGGATACATGGCAGTGACTGCAAGCCAGATAACTAGATATTAAGGTGTTGGGGAGGTTGTGGGCCCTGTGGCGCCTCTTAGTCTAATAGCAATCAGTGTGTGACAGCTGGGGTAGTAGGGATGGAGGGGCGCACTTTGGTGTCTCAGCCTTGGGTGCTGGAGGACCTTGTCCCGGCTCTGTCTCTGATTGGCTTATCCATTCCGAGACTTTTGGCTTAAAATTATCGATTATCGGTATAACGGGATTTCCATGGAAATTTCCTCTGTTTCTGCCAAAATCCTCTTACCGCACTATGATTGCCGCATTCCGATGCAGATATGTCATTTCCAAGAAATTTTAATTCTGCGGAATTGGAATGCGCATCTCTAGTTCTGATCATTCACAGTTCCTAAAGACCTGCAGCTGCACATGTGCTGAATCCTCCCGGGCCATGGGAGCGTAATTGAGGAAGGGAGCCTACGACTCGTCTATAGGCCCGGATTTACATCACAAGAGCCTATTTGCACCGCAAGTGTGCTGGCTGTTCCAACTGTCACTTCTCCCTTACTTCCCTTGCACGTCATAGGTAGCTACAAATGTCGCTTAGTATTAGGTAGCCTGAGGTACCCTTAGGATTAAGTAGCTAGAGGTGTCCCTGACTGAAGGAAGATCTTGTCAGTGGAATGCCAAGAGCAGGGTGAGTAACCTCTGATAGACACTTTTATCAGGACTTTGCATAGGGAAGGAGGAGGAAGGAACTCAGGGAGTGGAGTGAGCCGCCATTCCACCATCAGGCACCTGTAGATATATGCTTACAGTGCCTTATGGTAAATCTGGCTACTATCGTCTAGCCAGTGTAGTCAGGGATCTTTCGAATGGGGGACAGCAACACATTGGACAACAGAGGGGCCTGAAAGACTATCCGGGGTCTGGAACTAATTTCATTTCCCCATCCTCAGGCTTCAGGCTAACTTTATGAGATGAACTAATATTTTCTCTAAAGACTTTGGCTATAACATCAGGCTTTGGGGGCGGGGGAGGACGGTGAAAGGCGTTTACCTTTGGAATGGTGTATCCTCTGAATGTGACATCTGTAGCAGTTGCGTGTGGTAGACTCAAAGGTGCAATATCGCCAAATCGCTGAACCTCATGAATGACGGCATCGATATACGGCATCTGCTTCCTGTGCTCTAACCGGACTCTTGCCGATCCAATCACTCTGTCAATTTCATTGTGGACTTTTTCTGTCCGGTCAAGAAAACAGGATTATGATTCACAACAAGGCTGCTCCTTCTAAACAACAAACTTAGCGGCAGAACACTGTAGATGTGGGAAACCATATTTTCTCTTCTAAGTTGCACCATTTTATTATGGATAAGAAAACACTGATTTCTTACGTCTAAATTCTTTTGTTTCTTACTTTGTATTTCAGGGTATTTGATCATTAGCAGAAGACCCCAGCGCAGAGTGGTGGAGACAGTCTCTATCCCTCCAAGAAAAAGGTCAGACAGTAGAACCAGCAGGTTGTCGCCATCAAAGCAGAAAATAGATTTTGGCTTCTCCTGCATAGATTCAATGTAAAACAATTACAATTACTTATTCACAGGGAATCATTATCCTATAGTATTTAGCAAAAAATAATGGTGAACAAAGAATCTCAGTTTTGTTTTGCATGGAATTTTTACTGAATACCTACTGCATACTTAATGCCTCTTATATTAATACCAATTGTTGGAACCAGGATGTGTTATGCCATATTTCCAAATGCTTAACCACTTTATCCACAAGTCAATAGATATACGTCCTCTGTGACTTCATCTAAACCACAAGTCAGTAGATATACGTCTTGTAGCAGAAGCAGTGCTGGGCAGGATTGGGCTTGCTCCTGTGCACATTTCTGGCACTATCTGATGCAGCACTAATTGGTGAATGGGAATATATGTTTCCTGAGCTAATGAGATTGATTTTTACTATTAAAATCACTTTTATTTTCTCATTTCATCGTGAAAAATACACTCTGTAGCATTATTTCAGAATTAAATATTTTCACCATAAATTGTGACCGGAACATAATCTAAATTTTGTGATAAACGGTAAGAATAGCCAAACAAAATTTGTGTTTTTTGTCTACAGTCGCACTTTTTATTTTTAAACTGGAATTGGTAAAACTGAGAAATAAATGTTTTTTCTATTTGTTTCTTTGTTTTCCCATTAAAATTCATAGAAAACAAAATTGTTCGAGGGAAAAAAATGGCATACAATGAAAGCCTAGTTTGTCTTGAAAAAAACTATATATATTTCATTTCTGTGTCGTAAGTAGGGATAAAGTTATTTCTGATTAAATAAGGATATAGCTAAACTGTCAAAACTGATCTGGTCCATAAGTGGGAAAAAAGGTCTGGATGCGAAGTGGTTAACCCATTCGCGTTCCGTCGTTTTCACTTGAGAAATGTTCACCTCCCATCCATTAGCCTATAACTTTATCACTACTTATCACAATGAACTGATCTATATCTTGTTTTTTCCGCCACCAATTAGGCTTTCTTTGGGGGTACATTTTGCTAAGAGCCACTTTACTGTAAATTTATTTTAACAGGAAGAATAAGAAAAAAACAGAAAAAAATCATTATTTCTCAGTTTTCAGCCATTATAGGTTTAAAATAATGCATGCCTCCATAATTAAAACTCACGTATTATATTTGCCCATTTGTCCCAGTTATTACACCATTAAAATTATGTCCCTATCACAATGTATGGCGACAATATTTTATTTGGAAATAAAGGTGCATTTTTTCCGTTTTGCATCTATCACTATTTACAAGTTTAAAATAAAAAATATATAGAAGTATTTCATCTTTACATTGATATTTAAAAAGTTTAGACCCTTAGGTAAATATTTACATGTTTTTTAATTGTAATGTTTTTTTTTATTTTTTATATTAAACATTTTATTTGGGTAGTTTTGGGAGGGTGGGATGTAAACAAGTGATTTATAATGTAAATGTGTGTTTGAATTTTATTTTTTTTACTTTTAGTTGTAGTTTTACTTTTTGGCCACAAAATGGCGGCCATGAGTTTGTTTACATGACATCACTCTAAGCGTAACACACGCTTAGAGCGATGCATGGGGTATGTTACAGCCAGAAAAAGCAAAGCTTCTGAGAGAAGCTGTCGCTTTTTCAGCGGGGGAGAGGAATCAGTGATCGGGCACCATAGCCCGATTCACTGATTGCCTGGCTAACGAACCGCGGGCCAGGAGCGCGCGTGCATGCGCGCGATCGCCCGCGGGAGCGCGCGGTAGCACGCATGGTTCCTGGATGCAGTTTCTATGTCCAGGAACCAAAATAGGTTAAAGGAAATCTGAAGTGCAAATAAACTTGTGATATAATGACAAGTTTATTTGCACTTCAGATTTCCTTTAACCTATTAATAGGAAAAGTAAGAGTATCATATTGTTTCTACTACAGTAGGCATTGTTATTTATGCAAAAGAGCTTCTACCAGCTCTCCAACCAAGCTTGGGCGGCTAGTACAGTGCTGTTTTCTGAAGCACTTATACATCAAAGAAACAGTGAAAAACAGCTTCAGATAACATTTTACTGCAAGGGAGTTCAAAGGGTTATTAGCTCTGCTCTGCTTCATAGTTTAAAATACAGAGGCCCATTTGCAAATCACTTTTTCTCCTACATTTTCTCCTTGGTGAAATGTTCATGCCTTGTCAATATAGTGCCTTTTAAACCACCAGCAAGCAAGGAAACACACACAATGGTCTCGATTCATAAAAGTGCTGTCGGGAAGGTAACGTCGAGCGGGGAAACACCGCTGTCGGTATTTCCGCCTTCAGGGTGGTAATTCATAAAAATGTTGCTAGTTGTGACAGGCGTGCGGAGATATTCCGCTGTAGGCAGGCGTTAGGCTGTCGGGAGACATGCGGAAACAGGAGAAGCAGGCAGAGTCCCTCCGTGCGGTGTTCTCTCTGCAGCTGCTTGGGAGGTCTGTCCCATTCACTGCAATGTATCCCGCACGCTTCTCGCCACATCAGAGGTAGCGGTAATACCCGTCCGCATACCGCTACCTCTAATCTTTATGAATTGACTACTTGTTACTTTTGCTATGATAATCACCGCGCAAGGCGGTGATTTATCACTCTGCTCGCGAAAGTCGGCTTTTCATGCGGAAAAAGCCTTTATGAATAAAGATTCTGCTGTGTGGTCGGTAAAGTGTGCCATTTTCAGCATTCCCGCATGCGGGAATGCTTTATGAATCGAGGCCAATATTTCTGATAGTACTTTTTCATCTACTTTTTGGTACTTTTTCAATTGCAAAGTGCTAAAAAGTTATTGTAAAGAGAAGATGAAAAATTATCTCCTAGGCATGGCCGGATTTGAGACAAGGCCACAAAGAACATGGCCTAAGGCACCAGGAAACAAGGGGCAGGCCGCGGGCTGGAACACTAAGGCAGTTTACCTGCCAAACATGTAAACCACAGCAGTCACAAACCCACTCCGCGGCCGCCCTGCTTCCACAGGGGCAAACCGTGGAGCACAGCACACAATTAGGAAAGCACAGGACCAGGGAAGTACACGGGATGGAGGGAGCACAAGACGAGAGCACAGGACCAGGGAAGTACACGGGATGGAGGGAGCACAAGACGAGAGCACAGGACCAGGGAAGTACACGGGATGGAGGGAGCACAAGACGAGAGCACAGGACCAGGGAAGTACACGGGATGGAGGGAGCACAAGACGAGAGCACAGGACCAGGGAAGTACACGGGATGGAGGGAGCACAAGACGAGAGCACAGGACCAGGGAAGTACACGGGATGGAGGGAGCACAAGACGAGAGCACAGGACCAGGGAAGTACACGGGATGGAGGGAGCACAAGACGAAAGCACAGGACCAGGGAAGTACTCAGGATGGAGGGAGCACAAGACGAGAGCACAGGACCAGGGGAGTACACGGGATGGTGGGAGCACAAGACGAGAGCACAGGACCAGGGAAGTACACTGGATGGAGGGAGCACAAGACGAGAGCACAGGACCAGGGGAGTACACGGGATGGAGGGAGCACAAGACGAGAGCACAGGACCAGGGGAACAAATGGGACAGGGGAGCACAAGACGAGAGCACAGGACCAGGGGAACAAATGGGACAGGGGAGCACAAGACGAGAGCACAGGACCAGGGAAGTACACGGGATGGAGGGAGCACAAGACGAGAGCACAGGACCAGGGAAGTACACGGGATGGAGGGAGCACACGACGAGAGCACAGGACCAGGGAAATACACGGGATTAAGGGAGCACAAGACGAGAGCACAGGACCAGGGAAGTACGCAGGATGGAGGGAGCACAAGACGAGAGCACAGGACCAGGGAAGTACACGGGATGGAGGGAGCACACGACGAAAGCACAAGACCAGGGAAGTACGCAGGATGGAGGGAGCACAAGACGAGAGCACAGGACCAGGGGAGTACACGGGATGGTGGGAGCACAAGACGAGAGCACAGGACCAGGGAAGTACACGGGATGGAGGGAGCACAAGACGAGAGCACAGGACCAGGGAAGTACACGGGATGGAGGGAGCACAAGACGAGAGCACAGGACCAGGGAAGTACGCAGGATGGAGGGAGCACAAGACGAGAGCACAGGACCGGGGAACAAATGGGACAGGGGAGCACACAAGAGAGGTGATGCACTGGATGGGGTGGTTGGGGGGGACCAGGGTTGGCAGCAGTGGGCCTTGGGCGGTAAAATGTCCAAGTCCGGCCCAGCTTCTAGGAGAAAACTCAGGAGAAAAGGTTAATTGCATATGGGCGGAGTGTTGTTTGTAATTGTATATATGACAGGATGACGCAATGTTATATAAAAAAAAAACTATATAACTCAAAATAAAAAATATGAGACTCTTTTCTTTGCTACTTATGTTCTATTAATTATCCCTACTCAGGGCTGGTTCTCTCATGAGGCAAGGTGAAACATTTGCATCAGGCGCAGAGATTACAGGGGCAGCACTTTTGTACTGTGTTTACTCTAACAGCATGCAGCCAGAGCAGGAGGTGTGAGGAGAGTGAGGTGAACAAGTTATCATTGGGGAAAAGCAGCTTGTTGTGCTGTGTGAGGACTGGAGTCTAACAGTGAGAGGGGGGGGGGGGAGGGGAGAGAGTGAGTAGGGGCAGGAGAGCAGCAGTGTTTCATTTGACTTGCACAGCAGAAGGGAGGAGGTGGCACTGCTGTCCTAACTCACAGCCAGCCAGTTTGCTATTGTGTTGAGCTGCAGCGATCTCATGGTGATGTCAGACATGCGGACATTCCTTAGCACTTCCGGATCCACCCTCCACCAACGCCTGGACCAGCAGGTAGCCGACTACCTGGCCTCACTGTGAGCAGCGATGAACCCTTGGACTACTGGGTGCGCAGGCTTGACCTGTGGCCAGAGCTGTCCCAATTTGCCATCCAACTTCTGTCTTGCCCTGCCTCAAGCGTTCTGTCAGAAAGGACCTTCAGCGCAGCTGGAGGCATTGTCACTGAGAAGAGAAGTCGCCTAAGTCACAAAAGTGTTCAGTACCTCACCTTTATCAAAATAAATGAGGCATGGATCCCGGAGGGCTACTGCCCGCCCGAAGACTGTCAGTCCCCACACACAGCATCTCTGCCTGCACGCGTGTGACTGGCTGCCTGCCCCAAGACTAAGTCGCTCCCCACACAGCATCTCTGCCTGCAGGCCGCTTGTCTTCTCTGCCACCACCAACAGGGTCCAGGACTCCAGGCGGATTCCTGAACTTTTTAGGCTGCTGCTAGCATCGGCCGCTATACTAATTTTTCTTATGCGTGCACATGCCTGCCTAATTTTTCTGGCTGCACTGCAGCTGCAACAACAAAACAAAAGGCATGTACATGTGCCCATTCCCCTTCGTGATCATTACCTTGCTGTGGTGAAGGGGCTTGCGTATCACAATGAAGCAATGACCAGCTATATAAGTGTGTTTGGGGTGGGGCACACCAAAGATAATAAGGTCGTTGCTTCATTGTGGACAGAGCAAATTTGATCAGCTGGACGCTCAGTCACTGTTGTTCTATCATTGAGCTACAACAGCCTAGCGTCCATATGGGCTTGAAAACCGCCACGGCCTGCACTCTCGCCACGGTGCGCACCAGTCCAGCACGGCCGTCACTACACAAACAGCTGTTTGCGGTGCGTTACACCGTGAGTTTGGTGTGTCAGAGTGAAGCAGGACTCTAATTACACTCCCTGATTGATGTATACACATGCAAGATGTTTTAAAGCACGTTAGGCCTGCAATTTAGCATTCAATGTGATTTCTGCCCTTAAAACGCTGCTTTGCAACCAATCCGGATTTTTCCGGGGACTTTTGGCGTCTATCCCACTCCGCCATGCCCCCCTCCAGGTGTTAAACCCCTTGAAACATCTTTTCCATCACTTTTGTGGCCAGCATACATTTTTCTAGTTTTCAAAGTTTGCCTCCCCATTGAAGTCTATTGCGGTTTGCGAAAGTTCACGCTAACCGAACTTTCGCGGGAGGTTCGCGAACCGAAAATTGGAGGTTCGGGCCATCTCTAATAATAGATACAATTGTTTATTTCATTTGTTTATTTTTACCTCGGGTGTCCTTTAACCTCCCTGGCGGTGCATTTCTGTCTGGAATTATAAATGTCAGAAGTGGTACACTTTTTTAAAGAATTTTAGGCCTCCAATTCTTAAGTCATAACTCACCAAAATATATCAGAATTAAAGCCTGGTAGGCATATGCATATAAATAAAAGACTGGAACACAAAATTGTTGAATTCATTACATTTATGAATACCCTTAAAACATTGGGAAACTCTAAAAATAAGGCAGGCAGAGGGTAGTCAAAATCCAGGCAAAAACAATAAGGCAGACGCACTTAGCTCAGAAGCAGTTAGGGATCAAATGGCTATATTGTTAACATCCTGTGCTTTCAAATGAGCTTATCTGCCATCTGTGCCATAGCACGGGGAGAGATGAAATTACAACTTGTGATTGGAGAGAAATGAGGAGGAACTAGACATGCTAAACTCTCTCTCTCTCTCTCTGTATATATGTATATTATATGTATATATATTTAGATCTGCATAGTTCTTCTTTCCTGTGCAAAAGTCTGGGTCCACTTTAACTTTTTTCCCCGCCCCCGATGACGTCACGCTGCACCGCCGCTAGGCCGTCCTGATTGGCCGCTGGGGATCCCTGGAAGAAGAATGAAGGCAAAGGGGATTCCATCGGCCGGGAGGAGAAGCCTGGGTCCCACTGGCAGCGCCAGGAAATGCCAGCGCGTGGCGGTTTTGGGCTAGCCCGAGCTGAGCTCGGGCTTACCGCTCTAGGTAAGTGAATCTCAGCCCGAGCTCAGCTCAAGATTGCCTCTAGGGGGGGTTAAACTAATCCACATTGCTGAGACACTAATTACCCCCTTTGTGCAAATGGAGCTGTGTGCCAAGGCTGCCATCTATGACACCATCTTGTAACTGCCTTGCACTGATATTCCCGTAACACTAACCTAAACTGATCCTTCAACTCCTAAAATATGAATACCTTATTTGCCTCAGTACTGCCAAAATCTATGCCGATATCTTTGTTCCTGGTTCCACATTGACAGCAGCAGAAGCCAGTTTTACTGTTCATCGATTCCTCAACCATGTATCTCTAAAGAAGTGAAGGAAGCTGTACCTCTTGTTGCTTGGCCAGGAAGGCATCATAAAGGGTCCTCTGGTCATTGATGTCCAGTTCCTGCTTCTGGTTTAAGATGGCCTCCTTTATGAGATCTTCCAGCTTTTCCAAGTTTTTAAAAAGTGTTTGATGGCTGCCTGGGAGTAAGCCAACCACTGAGGGGAAACTGTTGTAAAGCTGAAAGAGAATACACCCAAAATAGCTGTGTAAAGCATCACATGTACACTAATTATATCGGACCAGCTGATGTCGGCGCAATGAGAGCCGAGCGCCAAAACTGGGCACCCCATAGCAGCAATGCTATGCTGCGCAGGGGCGCATAGCGGTAATTCGGGGCTCTGATGGCTTACATCTCCCTCCGAGTTGCGACAACTCAGAGGGGGGAATAGTATTTAACGCCGCCTCGGAGTTTAGCGGCAGCGGTGAGAGCCGTCATTTGGCTCTCACTGTGCCGAACTGAGCGGCGCCAAAATAATATGCACCCCTAATTATATAGCCTGTTTGTAGCAATTCTGAAGTTAAAATTAAAAAAAAAAGACTCTCACCTAAGAAGAGGACAAGCTTTGGGTCATTTAGAGCCTTCTCATTCTCCTCACGGTGTCCTTGTTCCCCCGCAGGCTCCTTTGTTTGAATCTCCCACTGCGGGAGACTTCGGAAGTCTTCGAAAGCGCTCGGGCTCCAGAAGACAGGTGGCTTTGTACTGCGCACGTGCGAGAAAGGGTTGTACATGCATAGTATGGAGTGGCCCGTCTTTAGAAGCCCAAGTAAGACCCCGGAAGCCAGCACAACCTGGAAGAGAGCAGTGTACAACCCATGGGTCATACACTGCTAACGGGTGAGCCTGCGTGGGAAAGCAGGGACTGTGAGGAGACCGTTAAGGCTCTATAGGACCCAGAGCCATTCCTCTCCTTAGGTAAGTATCTGTTTTTTTTTTGTTTTTAAAATGGCTTCAGACTCCCTTTAAAAGTAAATCTAAGACATATACAGTAGCATAATGAAATAAAAGTGTGCATCTTCAGTGTTTATTCTAATTACGTAGGACTGTCCTGGACACTTCAACTACTTTTTTGGTTTCATAGTGGAACTCAATATTGTCTACAACAACTGGGAGGGAGAAGGCGCCCCAAAAATAGGTGGTAGTGGATTAACGGTATATCTATATTACTGTATGTGAGTGTGACTAAAAAGAATAAAAAATAATAAAAATGGTTTACTTCAAAAAGAAGGGGCAATGCCAATTTCAAACAAAAGATTTATTATTCACCAGACACAATAAATGATAACACGTTTCCCAGAGCACAGTCCGCTTCCTCAGATCAAATACAAAACAGTGTCTTTATACCGTAGACAGTAAGTTCGGAGTGCCTAAAAAAGTTTTCAAATTGGCATTGCCCCTCCTTTTTGAAGTAAGCCAATTTAATTATTATTATTTTTTAATTACTATTTTTAGTCACATAATATAGATATACCGTTCATCCATTACCACCTATTTTTGGGGCGGCTTCTCCTTCCCAGTTGTTATGTCACAGCCCTCCAGCTGCTTTGGGGGGTTAGTCTAGTGTTTAATTCTGAACTATTTCTGTTTTCTGGAGTGCGACCCACATATCTGATAAATAAAGATCCCGAGTGAGGATGGGATTTCCTTACCTGCCTTCATACTGTGGTTGCTAGTCGTGCAATCCACACTTGCGAGTATTCTTTTGCTCTTTAAGACTATGTGATCAGCACTTGACATACTACACCATAGGGGGCTCCTGGTGTCTCTGTGTCTTTTCCTGTCTCTGTAGGAAGTCTGTTGAATCCAATGGGATAACACACACCAATTGTCTACAACATAGGTTCTCAACGTGTGGTATGCGTAACCCAGGGGCCAGGGTACTTCTGATGGTTCCAGGGGGTACTCAGATATACTTAACCAAGAATAACAAGAATAATGTAGGGTTTTAGAAAATGATAAATCTTATTTAAACAACACCAAATTAGTATTTTAGCGAATTAAAAGCAATAGTAAATGCTTGGAGATTGTTTAGAACCAATTATCTTGTACTACAATCAGGGCCGGCCCTAGACTTTTTGCCGCCTGCGGCAAATTTAGAAAATTGCCGCCGCCGCCGCCCCCCCGGCAAACTTCTAAGGGCGGCACCCGTCCGTGGGTGCGGGGGGGGGGGGGGGCGGCCACCAAGCCGGAGGGGTAGCGAGCAGGACGGGGGTATTGGGCCTAGCGGCGGGGAGGGGGGTCAGACCCCCCCTCCCTCGCCTGGGTCCCCCGATCTGCGCTCCCCTCCAGCTGTAAATAGGAAGCAGCCGATGCCCAATAGTAAGAGGCACGGGCGGGGAGGACTCACCTTTTCCGCGTTCCAGCGTGCGCTCCACTGACGTCACTTCCTGCATCGCCACCCACTGTATTGTAAGTGGACGGCGATGCAGGAAGTGACGTCAGTGGAGCGCACGATGGAACGCAGATAAGGTGAGTCCTCCCCGCCCATGCCTCTTACTATTGGGCATCGGCTGCTTCCTATTTACAGGTGGAGGGGAGCGCAGATCGGGGGACCCAGGCGAGGGAGGGGGGGTCCGACCCCCTTCCCCACCGCTAGGCCCAATACCCCCGTCCTGCCCGCTACCCCTCCGGCTCGGCGGCGCCCCCCCCGCACCCACGGACGGGCGGGTGCCGCCCTTAGAAGTTTGCCGCCTGAGGCAAAAGTTTCACCCCGCCTTATGAGCGGGCCGGCCCTGACTACAATTACATATATATTTGTCAAGGGGTACTTGTGATAATGTTTACTATGTTAGGGGGTACTTGGTGGGTACAGGGTTTTAAAAGGGGTACATACCAATGAAATGTTGAGAAACACGACTCTACAACACAACCTAAGACCGGGACCGCACTCATGGAAATCTCACTTGTTTCCCTGCATCCGAAATTGCATAGCAATGTAGATCAATGGGATGACTTACACTTGCAATGCGATTTCTGATGCGTGAGAACGAAATGTACCCTGTAGCATAATTTTTCACATCGCCTCTGATTCCCAGCTGATCTTGAGTGACGTGCACCCTAAAACTCGCATTATAAATAGTAAATCGTCCGCACAGAAGACAGTGGTCATTTTCAGTGGACATAAATTTTGTCCCAGCCTAAGACCCCAATCACTATCCCCCACCCCCAATAAGGAGATCCCTGAACTTCAGGACCACTAACCCCCACCCCCCATAAAGGAGATCCCTGAACTTCGGGACCACTATCTGTTCTGACAGCCAGGGAAAAAAAATCACATGTGAGGAAAAAAATGCCCCTGGGGTATACTTACCTCAGGAGGGAGAAGCCTCTGGAGCCTAATGAGGCTTCACTCATCCTCCTCAGGCAGCTCGTTCCAGCGCTGGGATCCCCCAACCAACAGCAGCAATAGTGGCCTACCAGAGCAGGCACACTAGCAGCTTTCCACTTGGGCTCTGGCACAGATATCCGAGCTTGATCGGGTCCGCTTTACTGCACAGACGCAGACCCAAATGGGCTCAGCTATTTCCGCCAGAGCCTAAACGGAGAGCTACTAGAGCGCATGCTGAAAAGTAGATTTATGAGAGAGCCATTGCTGGATCCCCTCTGCTTCGGAGGATGGGGGAAGACTCTTTAGGATCCAGAGACTTCCCCCTCCCAAGGTTGGTTCTGGTCATGCTGTCCTGATGCTGTCCTGTACCCAGTGGTGTAAGTATGGGGAAGCAGATCCAGTGGGAGGGGGGGGGGCACATGGTTGGGGCAGTCAGTCTTTTTCCTTCCTCCTCCCCCAAGGCGCCTGGCTGTCTCTACTCAAACTTCCCTTTAACAGACCCATAGATCAGTGTGGCGCCCGTGACTCATTGTCTCTCTGGAGATCCTGCTGCAGCCACTAAGTGTCCTCTGGCCTCTGCCTTCCTCTCCGTCTTATACACATCATGTGAAGTCCTGCGATGTGCAGAGAAACTCCGCCCAAGAAGAAGACAGAGGACAGATAGTGGCTACAGCAGAAAGCTGGATAGACACGACTGGGGAAGAGGTAAGTCATGTTCACAATGGTAGACTCAAACGCCAGAGCTTCAGCCACTCATTAGCAGTGTTAGGGAGTCTTGCCCAAGGTCTCCTCACTTAAAGCGGATCTGAGATGAAAAACTAACTATAACAAGTAACTTGTCTATATATCGTATCTAAAGTTTAGAAAGTTTACACAACAAATCTAGCTGGAAACAGCTTTAATAGAATATGATTATTTCTTCCTGTGATACAATGACAGCAGCCATGTTGTTTGTAAACATTACACAGAGGCAGGCTTATCTGCATCTTGAGCAAAAAAACCTAATCCCCCTCCTCCTCCCTCCTCCCCTCTCCCTCTGAAATCTCTGACTAGTAATACCACCCCTCCTCCTGCCCAGACTAAGATCCCATGAGCCCTTGCTACTGTCTGAAAGTGCCTTGGCTCTCTGAAAACCTGTGGGTGTGGCTTGTTTACTTTATAGAGAATTACAGTATTAAAGCAAAAACAAAAAAGTATTTTGCTTGAGGAATGCCCTATGAACAATAGGAAAGGAACCCAATTATGCAAGGTGTAAAAGTTCATCTCGGATCCACTTTAATAGGTGCAGACTTACTGAACAGGAAGAGACAAGATTTGAACCCTGGTCTCCTGTGTCACAGACAGAGTCCATAACAAGTACACTATCTACCTGAGAGGCAGATTTCTGGGGCTTTCCTTGTTGAAGATGCATGCTACCATGACCCACACCAAGTGGTTAAAGTAGGATAATCTCTAGTCATCTATCTCACAGGTCATACTTACTTTGGTCATAACGTTTTCAAAGCCGTTGGTACATTCGCTCACTACATGTGTGAACCTCTGTATAGTCGGATCATCATATTCGTATCTTAGTCCCAGTGCTATGGATATAATAATGTTCGCTACAGCGGCATGGATGATGGGCTGATTTTCAAAGGGTTTCCCTGAAAGCAGAAAATACATGTGAGTGTTTTGCTTTAAAGGGAAGCTGAAGCAAGGAAAATTATTTAAAATAAACAGATGACATAGCTGCAAATGAATATTACATACTAACCTCACAGTCAGTTCCTCTCAGAAGCTCACCATTTTCTTCTTAAAGTGATCCCTTCCAGTTCTGACAAGATTTTGTCAGAACGAAAATATACCAGTTGCTGTCAGTTATACTGTATGTCAGCAGCTTTCAGTTACAACTGAATGGGCAAGGTAATGTCCATGTTTCCCTATGGCTCAAGTGGGCGATATTACAGTGTAACAGTGTGCTGACCAGGAAGCTGTTATGGAGTAATGGCCATTTTCAAAATGGAGGATGGAGTGGACAAACAGGATGCAGGAGAGAAGAAAGAGATTGAGGAGTAGACTACACAGGAGGTAAGTATGACCTGGCTATGGTTATTTTGACTATTTTCAGTTCGGATTCTTTTTAAGTTACTGTCAGTGTCAAAGGGAAGCTCTGCTTTACTTAGAAAACATCCAACGCCAAGCTAAAATTCCATTCCCTTGTAGCCATGGTAACAGTATTCTGTTTGGAGTACAGACCGTTCATAAACTTCGAGCTTGCTGCATGAGTAAATTTCTACACAGACTAAATGCCATTATTATTTTAACACCTACACTGATGTGAGGATCTGCAGCAAACTCTTTCATCTGCCAGTTTCTGATAGGTACACTGTTTCAGATCTGTTACAAACCCTTCCCCAAGCAGAAGATAGTAAATATGCATATGCAGTTTCTTCTGCTTGAGAAGGGGTTGTAACACTCTTGAAATGTTGCTGCCATTTTTTTTAACCATGTACAGCTCTGGGTACTCTTATAAACTTCTCAATCTTTTAATGAGGACGAGTTCTAGCTGACCAGTAAATTGCAAATGCTGTAAGACTCCAGAGCCCCATATCAGTCAGGCTCTGGTGTGCCCCTTGGAGATACAGACAGTATAGGACTTGATTCATTAACCGGCGCTGAGCCAGTTAGTGAGCCTTAACACTCTGGGTTTGATTCTCTAAGACAAATAGCGTGCCTTATCAGAGTTAAGGGGCCTTATCAGAGATAAGAGGCCTTATTAGATTTAGCGTGCCTTATCAGAATTAAGGGGCCTTATCAGAGTTAGCGTGCCTTAACAGAATAGCATAGCAAGCGCCACAAACTTATGCTTGATAACTGACGATGAGTAGAGCTGTCGTCGTTGTCAATTATCAGGCATAAGTTTGTAGCGCTCGCTATGCTATTCTGATAAGGCACGCTAACTTTGATAAGGCCCCTTAACTCTGATAAGGCACCCATAAGGCCCCTTATTTCTGATAAGGCACACTATTTGTCTTAGTGAATTTGTCTTAGTGAATGAAGCCCCTAGCGCCCTGGTTTGCGCCCACAAAGTGTTAAGGCTTAGCGCCGGTTAGTGAATCAAGCCCATAGTCTGCTATCCTGAAGAACACACCCCTTTAGCTTACATTGAAATTGCGGGGCAATATCAAATTGGTAAACGATGTTGTGTATATAATGAGAAATATTATATCTGCCTCCTAGCTTGGTATGTGTTTGTGGGAGTATATGTTCGTTTTAAAGGGGAACCTAAATCAGTGTTGCTCCTGGTGGAAATCAGGTGGTAGTGATGCTCATAAGGGCTCGGTAATTACCAATCAAAAATGGCAGTTACGAATTGTAATCGGACATTCATGATCGAGTGGAATTACGAGTGCCGATTACGGGTGTGCTCAAAGTTGCACTCGAAATTACGATTTGGTAATTACGAGTGACTTTGAATATTTCAAAAAAGCAAGAGATTTCTCCAGTACCCCCTCATCTCCCCAAGACAAACGGTTAAACACCAACACAGCTCTTACATGCATCACCAGATATACAGTAGTGTGCAAAAGATTTAGGCAGGCATGAAAAAAATGCTGTAAACAAAGAATGGTTTAAAAAATGGAGGCGTTAATCATTTATTTTCATCAATCACCAAAATGCAGTGAGTGAACAAGAGAAAAATCTGAACCAAATCCATATTTAGTGTGAACACCCTTTAGCTTCAAAACAGCATCACTTCTTCTAAGTACACTTGAACCTAGTTTTTGAAGGAACTTGGCTGGTAGGTTGTTCCAAACATCTTGGAGAAATAACCACAGATCTTCTGTGGATGTGTGGATGTAGGCTTCCTCACATCCTTCTGTCTCTTCATGATACCCCAGACACACTCAATAATGTTGAGGCTCTATGGGTGCCATATCATCAATTCCAGGACTTTAAGGCCTCAATTCACTAAGCTTAACTCCTGCCTTTAATAACTCTTATGAGCTGTTTTACAGTTATCACAATTATATCACCATGGTGATAACTGTAAAACAGCTCAGAAGAGTTATTAAAGACAAGAGTTAAACTTAGTGAATTGAGGCCAATTGTCTTCTTCTTTATGCTGAAGATAGTTAATGACTTTGGCTGTATGTTTGGGGGCATTGCCCTGCTGCAGAATATATTTGGGACCAATTATAGGTCTCCCTGATGGTATTGCATGATGGATAAGTATCTGCCTGTACTTCTCAGTATTGAGAACACCATTAATCCTGACCAAATAAATCTCCAGCTCCATTTGCATAAATGCAGCCCCAAATGTTCAATGAACCTCCACCATGCTTCACTGTTGCCTGCAGACACTCATTATTGTACCGCTCTCTAGCCCTTTGATGCACAAACTGCCTTTTTCTGCAGCTAAATATTTCAAATTTTGAATCTTCGGTCCAGAGCACCTACTGCCATTTTCTGCACCCCAGTTTCTATGTTTGTGTGCATACTTAAGTCGTTTGGCCTTGTTTCCAGGTCCAGGTATGGTTTTTTGGGCTGCAACTCTTCCATGAAGACCACTTCTGGTCAGATTTCTAACAACAGTAGATGGGTGTACCTGGGTCCCACAGGTTTCTGACATTTCAGAGCTGATGGCACCGCTGGACGTCTTCCGGTTTCAAAAGGTAATAAGCTTGATGTGTCTTTCATCTGCTGCACTAACTCCTTAGCTGACCACTGCATCTACGATCCTCAACGTTGCCCTTTTTTTGTGCTTCTTCTTTTGAGCTTAAACAGCACATCTTGACACCACAGTCTGCTTTGAAATCTTTGTCTGGGAGAGACCTTGCTGATACAGTATACTATCTTGGCCCACGTGCATTTAACTTTTCCCCCTATGTTTTCTTCTAGGTGATATTTTCACAACTGTCAATGAAATGTATTTTATACTACCAGAAAGTGAGAAAATATTAAAATATTTCGATAGCACTTTTTTTCACCTTCATTTTGGTACTTTTTCAATTACAAAGTACTGAAAAGTTATTTTAAACAGAAGATGAAAAAATATCTCCTATGAGAAAACTCAATACATTGCATATGGCCCCTTGTGTCTTGTTGTTGTGCTCAATCTTCCTACGACATGAAACTGTCTTCCACAACCTCACCTTGGTAGCAGAGTTTTGTTGTTCCTCACCCAGTTTTAAGCCTCCTGTCACAAGCCCCCTAGTGGCCGGACCGCACAATGCCTTCCAATCGGTTTCAGCACACAGACCATGCAATCTGTGGTCGTAATCAGTGCACAGAAACCGCTGGAATTTTGGCAGCAGACAGACCAGAGGGAGGCGTGCGATCTATTAACCACAAAATACTAGGCTGCCACCATCTCTGTTACCACGGGACAGGGAATCCCACTGACTGGCTGAATCTAGACCTGCAAATAAAAGAGGTAAACACTCTCTATTTTATCTAGCTATCAACAATAGTAGCGACTCTTCAGAAGCTAGGTTTCAGTTTGTGCGGCTGAATAGCAGGGGTAGCTGAACAAGTAAAATGACTTTTTAGTCGTTTATTATTAATGCAATATAAATAATTAATATATACAGAAAATCATTAAAGTCAACAATTATGGAGACAATCCCAGCACAGTATAAAAATAAAAATGGAAGAGAATACGTATACTTAAGTTCAGGTGAAAATATGTCCTTTCTGAGAAAACATGTGCAGTTCTTTGTTTCAGTTCAGGAGCCAAAGTTCAGACAAGATGGCCGCAACTCTTTCTCAAAGCAGCAGCATGCTCCCATGAAGATGGAATTGAGGAATAAAGGAGGAGTCCCTGGCAAACACTTTTAAATGATCCACATGTTTGGGTGGGGTTTCAGGTTCAGCCCAGGGGTTGGACAGGGTGCGGTTAACCTTCTGAGTGGGTTCCTGGTGCCCACCAAATATGACATTTTCCATATCTCAGCTTACGCTTCCCGCACACACATAACAGTCACGATTCATATTCCTCAGAGTATGACAGTTCATATGACATCAAACTTGGTTGCTGTCGCATGTCCGGTTACGAAGTAGCGGAATACCTCGGGATCTGGGTATGTCAGTGGCCTCAATTTAATATTAAAATATTCACCAGATGCGGACCAGCAGAATGAGATAACTTTCATACCTCTCATATGAACGGTATTCCTTAAACAGGCTTAAAATCATAAACTCCGTGCATGTCTAAGGCTGGCCACGGCTCCACTGTGTCTACACCCCTGCTGTGTGGAAGGCTCAGTTTGCTGGGCTCACTAAATGGTATTCTTTTCAAAGGGCATGTTCACACTTGGGTGTCACTGCCCATGAAGGAACTTCTTTTGATCAAGTTAATTTAAACTAACATGCCTGCACTGGTCAACAAACATACTTCAGGAAAAGAAAAAAATGCCACTGTGATCGCTCCAACGACCATGCTGTCTAACCAGGAAGCGATCAGAAAATTGAGTATTTCTGTTTCAGTTAATGACTGTGTTTCAACCTACGTGTGACATTGATGATCATTAGCACCTGTATGGTATAATTGCTTTGTCATACACCTGACTATAATCCTACACAATCCCTGACTGTGCAAGGGTACATAAGAGTTGATGCCGGTTTGAAGGCGAGAAGAGGTAGTAACACAAAATATTATCAATTGATTTGATTTAGATTTTATTTTTGTATCGCTCACATTGTATTTTGCAAACTGATAACAATAATCAGCATTTTTTTCACACCTGCCTAAACTTTTGCACAGTACTGTAGTTCCCAACATAAGGCCATAAAAGATATCCTGCCCAACAGATAAAATATTCTTCATGTAATCTACTCGGCCTCCTACTCTTGCAATATCCAATATAAAACCCAACATCTACGTTGCATAATTGGGCAACACAAGAAAAACAACATCTACGTTGCATAATCGGGCAACACAAAAAAATATTTCCAAAAGCTACCCATTGCATAGTCTCTCTCATCATTTTAAAGCACATCATGAGGGCTCAACCCCACTAGCAGCCTTTTCTAAGCGCTCGTGATTTGAAGCAGCTCTTGCTAATGCAATGCTACAGGTGATTTTTATGAAATCACATCCCTCTAGTAGGATCACACCCATAGCATTACATTAGCAAGAGCTTTTCAAATCACAAAGCGCTCAGAAAAGCGCTCCTAGTGGGTTCTAGGCCTGAGTCTGATCCCACGGGAGTGCAGTTTACAGCAACTAAGGTCCTCCACCCACAACCAAACAATGCCAAAGTGCAAAAATGAAACAGCATAAACAGCACCCAGTAATGTATAAACACTATTCTCTATGCAAAAAATCATTCTGCGGTATTTTTTTTTCTATTCTCTTGTGTTCTTTTACCCTAGTCACAACCCTTATTTCTAACACCAAGTAATAAAAAACAGTTCTGTCCCCCTCCCCTCATAATATGGGGCTTATACTGTATACACTTAGCCAACCTTTCCATTGTTTCCTTTCACCACAATCTTTGAACATTACTTTATAACGCATTTTATAGTCTATTTTAGCCAGGTATAGTTGCCACCAGTATAGGTTAACCAGATATAGGTGACCCCAGTATAGGAAGCCAGGTATAGGTTCCCCCTGTATAGGTAGCCTGGTATTGTTGCCCCCAGTATGGGTTAGCCAGGTATAGGTGCCCCCAGTATAGGTAGCCAGATATTGTTGCCCCCAGTATAGATTAGCCAAGTATAGTTGCCCCCAGTATAGGTTTAATATTTCAGAAATAGAGGAACAGTGCAGAAAGTAATATATACAAAAGATTTACAAAAACAAAGTAAAAATTACAAAGACATACAAGACAGTTTGCTCATAAATAAAATAAAAATAGGAATAAAACGTTACCAGCATACAGATCAGAGCATTGTTTGCGAGGAGCCCACGGTTCCGACAAGTAGCCAGGGCACTTCTAGTGTGTAGCTAGCTCCTGGGGAAGTACAAGTTTTGAGTCCTTCCAGCTGATTTTTATAGCAAGCAGCATGTCCCAAGGGTACACGTCCAGATATAATTTAATTTCCTCAGGTTTGCACAGAACTCTTGTCATAACACTGCTGGCTGTGATATGCAAACTTCAAAGGTTCCTGTTTTAGCTTCCAACTTTCCAGACTCAGTCAGTCCTGATTGTATATTGGGACAACAGGGGCTGTTTTACATGCATGCAAAGTTCAAAGCAATGCAACACCTTTTCAGGAGATTCAGGACAAAGGGTGGGTCATTATCTAATTACCTGTTTCCTTGCTGGAAACTGAATGCAAATGTAATTTACATTGACATACAGAAAATCAAATTAGCAGCTTCCTTCAGCCTGGTGCCCAATTATACCCCAAAGCCAGCTGCCAGACTGGCTTTTAACATACATACACATCTGAAATAGTACACAGCAGACAGAAAATGAACAAAATTATTCTGCATTATATGAAATATCACAAATGGCTGCTATATTATGATAATTATCACTATT
The DNA here is from genome assembly GCF_040937935.1 of Hyperolius riggenbachi. Taxonomy (NCBI): domain Eukaryota; kingdom Metazoa; phylum Chordata; class Amphibia; order Anura; family Hyperoliidae; genus Hyperolius; species Hyperolius riggenbachi. Next base: position 64,342,947 of record NC_090649.1, read on the forward strand.
CAAAGTAGCTGTAGAAGTGATTATTATGAGCACAGGACCAATAAAGAGCTAATACTGCAGTTGAGGAGGGGCCTCCTCTGGCCCAAGGGCCCCGATATGGTCGCTACCTCTGCACCCCCGATTGCTACGCCTCTGCTCAAATCAGCAGTGACTCGGTCGCCACAGGCAGTGAAGACTCGAGACACGAGAGTCATTCTTCTGGTAATGGAGCATATACAGGAAGTAAGTACTTCCTCTATATGTGCCGCTACAGGAACCACTATCGTGTCTCTTCACTACCTGTGGCCAGGTCACTGTTGACCTGAGGTCTAGCGAGGGGGACCGGGAACTGTCTGGGGTGGAGAAGGGGGCCGCCGATTTGAGAAGGTAATCGAGCTGTGGTCGGGGAGGAAGGCGGGCGGGATGCCGCCCTTTGGAAGATGCCGCCTGACGGAAGTCATTCAGGCTAAGCCATGGTGAGACTACCCCTGATTGTGAAAGTGATTAATAAATGTTCTTTCTCATTTGAAATTGACATACCAAGCCTTCAGTAGGGAGGTATTGTTTTCAATACATTTTATCCTGTTTTTAGCACCTTTGTTTCGATACTACTTCCCTTACGAAGTTACAATGGGTTGTTAATGGCACTTTATTGGTGGATGCAATGATGAGTATTGCAAGTTTGAGTTTTACATTTTTCTTGATTGATTGATCTGGTAATATAATTTAAAATGTGTGAAAATGACTGGGAATTGATCATGTGACCATGTAGTGGGGTGTCTGTACTTACTCACAACTAGACAGATCCATTTCTCCTGGGGTGTCTGTACTTACTCACAACTAGACAGATCCATTTCTCCTTTCTTATACATAATATAGAATAAATCCTCTGGTAAGCTCAGGGCAAACCTGACTATCAGGACAGACAGTTTCTAACTTGACATAGGTGCAATGCCAGCGTCTGCCACTCTCCTTACCCACCTTTTCCTCCTTGTGACTTGCAATCGGTAGGTGGGTGTGGTTTTACATCACACTGGGGGTGGAGAGGGGCGGAGACTGCATCCAGTACCAGGAAACGGATTACAAACACAACAAACACACAAACAGGTGCACCTCATCTGCCGACTCTGTTAAGGTTATAAAATTTGAAGATGACACCACCATTCTTGGCCTCATTGGCAGCGACGGCGAACACACATACCGAAACGAGATCGAGCGCATCTGCAAGTGGTGCAAGGACAACCAGCTTGTACTCAATGCTGCAAAAACAGTTGAACTAGTAGTGGACTTCAGAAGGCGCCCTCCCACACCCAACCCAGTCTCCATCAAAGGGATCCAGGGTGTCAAATGTTCGCTTCCTAGGTGCCAACATCACAAACGACTTAAAGTGGGCGGAGAACACCTCCAAGATCCAGAAGAAGGCTCAGCAGACGTTGTTCTTCCTGAGGCAGCTGAGGAAATTTGGGATGCCGCGGGAACTGATGTGTACTTTCTACACTGCCACCATTGAGTCTATTCTTTGCTCCTCCATCGTCGTCTGGTACGCAGGTGCTACCGCGAGCGATAGACTCAAGCTCCAGAGAGTTATCAATGCCGCAGAGAGGATCATAGGGTCACCACTTCCACCTCTGGACCTTCTTCACACCTCCAGACTGTGGTCAAGAGCAAACAGGATACAAAATGACCCCACCCACCTCGGTAGTCGCTACTTTGACTGCCTGCCATCTGGCCGCTGGTACAGATCCATCCCCACCAAGACCACCAGGCATTTAAACACTTTCTTTCCCCAAGCTGTCCTCCTGCTGAACTTGAGCTACCACCCTCGCAAAACCCCCTAGCCTTGCACCGCTGCCCAAATCATCAATCATGCTTGCAACCCTTTGATATGCTCGTTGTGTTGTAATCTTTCTGCTTCTAGGTTTTGCTGCCCAAATCATGTTTTGCAATTTTTCTTTAGTATGCCAGCCATGTTGTAAAGTTTTCAGTATGCTGTTATGCTTGTTAGTTGTACTGTTATTATGTGTAATGTTTCTGCTGCCTGTATTCTGCCGCTAACTCCCGTTTGTCCTCTTCTACTCTTTACATCTGATTGTGCCCAAATGCATCTTATCTGTAAAATCAGCTTTCCATGCCGTGTGTACCACAAAAAATTCCGGGTGTGATGTTTGTCACAGTTGGAGAATAAACTGATTCTGATTCTGATACCACTAATGAGGAAGGAGAAATGGATCTTTTCAATTCAAAGTTGAAAGTACAGGGCATACATTTACAACAACCGTAGGTGAAATCTGGAGCAAGACCCTGCTGCTATGTGAGTTCGACTACAGCGTATTTGCATTGCAGTATATGGTACTGCAGAAGTGTACCTGTCTTTTTCTTGCCGAGAACCCATGTTTCCAAGTAGAGTTACCCAATTATATGGGAACTTGTTTAGTTATTATTTTCCCACTTTAGGTATGCCTTAACTTCAAAAAAGTGTTGTTTTCTTTAAAATGACAATTTATAGTAAATAGTTGTTGCATCTTTATTTCTAACAAAAGTAAGCCCTTAAAGGGAACCAGAGATGAACGTTTCACACAAAATAAACATATTAGTTGATAGCTTGTAAAGAATAAATGCTCTACCTGATAATTTTGCCGCTCTGGTGTGCCTTTTTTAGTGTTTTTTATCCATTATTGCTCCAGGAAAAATCAAATATGGCCGCCGGCTCATATCCCTTCTCCTTCCGGGTTATATGAGTTGTTCTGGATGTGCTGTCTAGGCTATATGAGACTATGCTGCTATCTAGGCTTATGCAGCCTTTCATCTGTGTGCTTTCATTTTTGTATGATCTGCCTGTAGGAAGTGTCACTGATAATAACTGCAGTTTCATTCCTATGAGAATCTAGTGCACACAGAGCACACAGGGATCATATTACAGCCACAGAGCTTCTCTCTCAGGAGCAGCAGCCCCTCCCAGTCATCACAGCTCTCAGTATGCAAAGCAGAAGATCTAAGCCAGGTAGTGTTGGGCGAACACCTGGATGTTCGGGTTCGGGCCGAACAGGCCGAACATAGGCCAGATGTTTGGCATGTTCGGCCCGAACGCCGAACTCAATGGAAGTCAATGGGACCCCCGAACATGCCCATTTTGGGGGCCCTATGGGGTCGCAGGCATAAGGGGGGAGCATGCCCCGATCGCGGGGGGGGGGGGTCGGAAATTCCCCCCACCCCCTCCGCTAGCGCTCCCCCCTCTGCCCGCTTCCCCATCAAAAAAGTTTAAGGCAAGTTAAATAGTACTTGGTGGCTGGCCTGGCACTGGCAGTGGAGTGAGGAGGAGGAGGAGTCCGAGTAGCAGAGTGACGCGTTGAGGCCGGGCAGCGGGCGGTTCAGCGGTAGTACCCTTGTGGTACTTCCGCCCTTTCTCTGACCTCACGTCCTCTGCATACGAGGGTACGCGTCATGCGTACCCTCGTATGCGTCATCACGTAGAGGACGTGAGGTCAGAGAAAGGGCGGAAGTACCACAAGGGTACTACCGCTGAACCGCCCGCTGCCCGGCCTCAACGCGTCACTCTGCTACTCGGACTCCTCCTCCTCCTCACTCCACTGCCAGTGCCAGGCCAGCCACCAAGTACTATTTAACTTGCCTTAAACTTTTTTATGGGGAAGCGGGCAGAGGGGGGAGCGCTAGCGGAGGGGGTGGGGGGAATTTCCGACCCCCCCCCCGCGATCGGGGCATGCTCCCCCCTTATGCCTGCGACCCCATAGGGGGGCCGTATTGCGGCATGTTCGGGCGAACAGGGCCCTGTTCGGCCCTGTTCGGCGGCCATTCAGTAGTTCGGGGCGAACCCGAACTTAAAAGGCCGAACACCATCAGGTGTTCGGCCGAACTCGAACATCACCCGAACAGGGTGATGTTCTGCAGAACCCGAACAGTGGCGAACACTGTTCGCCCAACACTAAAGCCAGGAGGGGGAAGGCTTGGGCTTGAAAGGACTCCACAGAAGGGTGACTCAGCTATAATGATTCCAGGTCAAACCTCGACTGAATAGTCGATGGATTCTTATCACAGTTGCTAATAGACTAATTAAGCAGATAACAATGAAACTAAAAGCAGGGTAGGTGTTTACTGTCATGTTCCCACTGATAAATGTAATAAAATACATGAGGGTGCTTCATCTCTGGTTCTCTTTAAAGAGACTCTGTAACAAAACTTTCATCATTATTTCTTCTATCCTATAAGTTCCTATGCCTGTTCTAATGTGGTCTGGCCTACTACAGCCTTTCCTACTTGCACAGTGACTGTATTATCTCTGTTATATGATCTAATCTTCTCTCCTCTGTCGGCTCTGTCAGGCTGAGGCACTCAGACTGGATTGTGCAGGGCTGCTCGTGATTGGCTAGAAGCTATACACACCCTCTCCAGGCCCCCTGCAGGCTCTGTATGACTCACACACTCTGCTTATGTGAGCCTATCACAAGCTGGTTAGTTTGTTTGTAAACACTGCCTAAAACTGGCAATTACAAGCCAGGTTTGCAGCAGAGTGTGGCAGAAACAGTACAGAGGGGCCCAGGAGAACATAATTAATAGAATGGTATGCTTTTTGTTGTAAGAATTTTAGAGCACAGATTCTCTTTAAAATCCTATAATTTTCATTTTACTTGCTCAGTGTGAATGGTAGGCATAGCGGAGCTTCGCTCTGAGATCATACACCAGCAGTGATAATAATATTATTATACGTAAGGATAAAATAAAACACAAAAAACAAACTTACCTTTAAAGGATGCAAATTTTTGGATTAAACATTCGGCCTCTGCAGTAATTCTGCTCTCTGTAGACTCATTTTCCATTCCCAAGTCCCGTAATGTGGAAATGGTGAATCTTCTCATCATCTTCCAGTGGTCCCCGAAGATAATACCTACATAGAAGAAAAAAATAAGAACTTCTTTAATTTAGCTGATAGTACTCAAATGTGTCCAGTACTAACTTAAATGATGAATGGATCAGGTGCAGGGCTGTAGTTAACCATTGCCAAACTGGACCTCTCACCGATGTTTTCCTGTTTAATATCACACACACTTGAAGAGGGTGGTCATGTGACCACCTGGATGGTTGGTGCCAGCTGGAGGAGTGCTCACTCCAAGATGCTTTTTTGTGGCACGTGCATTGATGTAAGGCAGGACTTCCTACATGTTTAGTACACTGAAGTAGAAAAATACACCCGGCACTCGGCTAGTTCTCTTGAGGGTCGGCCTTCCGCATGAGCCTGCACACAACGTGGTTATAGGTGCTTCACCTGATCTACACACTCCTCTGTGGACTGTGAGGGTCAAAAAATGAGACGTGCAGCAAGTATAGCAGTGCAGAGCACAACTTAGGACATGTAGCACATGAAAAGATTACTGTGCACCTGTCTCTTTAAGACCTTTTATTTGGTATGTAATACACAGCCACAAATGCAACAGCTTGACAAAGTATAAAGATGCATCAAACCTGGATGATGGAGGGTGTCTGGTGAGCGGGGAAGGGTGACCAGGGGATGAACAGGCACTACAACCATTTCACGCCAAAACCTGGGCTTGCTCACGTGCACGTGAGCAAGCCCAGCCAAACCTAGGCTTTTTCAAGGTGCAGTGACTTGTTGTTATCCACAGAAAGCCTGCTTTTTGGGTCCATCTGAAAATGGCACACCGTTCTGCCGATAAATGTATCATAAAACGCTATTTACCGGTTTAATGTAAATACAATAAAACGGTAAATTTGGTTTTATGATACATTTATTGCAGAGCGATGCGGCATGAAAAAAATGCAGGGGGCTGCTAGTACAGGCAGCGGGGGTCGTGGGGGAGAGAGGCAGCGGGACACTGGAGGGAATAGGCATCGGATGTGTGCAGAGGCATACGTTACCTTGTCCTGGGCCGGCGATCGCTCCTTCCCTCCGCTCCTTCTATTCGTTTGCTGTAGTCCTGCAGCTGGCCAATCACCATGCGGAGACTGCTCCTTAGCTCCATAGCTACACCCCTGGCTGCAAGGTGAGCATGCTATCCACTCCACCACCATTCCACCCTATAGGTTCCTTCTAACATTACTGGCGATTTCTGTTTCTGGAATTTATTTTATTGTTCAACTATAGGACGAAAAATACTGTATATATTTTATGATTTCTAGTGATAACGCGAATATACCGTATCCTTTTGATATTTTCACACTTGATGGAGTCACTGGTCTGGCAGAAAATGCATCGGCATGATTAATAAGAGCGTCTTTTATGGTGGCAAAACCGCACAAGACAACCATCTTGTCCAAACCCAGCTGGATGCTGAACACCGAGCCGTACTTCTCCGATAACTAGAAAAACAATGAAATAAACATCTAATAAGGAAGCAACAGAAGTTCAAGCAGACAATACCATGTAGACATCTAAAAGGCAACAGAGAGCTGGAAGGGGAGGAGTAACAGAAACCAATAGCTGTGGAGTTAGGTGACTGTGGCAGTCAGTATCACCCAGGAGACAAGACAAGGTCCTCCAGCACCCAAGGCTGAGACCCCAAAGTGCGCCCCTTCATCCCTCTCACCCCAGCCATCACACACTAATTTCTATTAGACTAACAGGCACCCCTGGCCCCCAACCTCCTCCCCCAACACCTTAATCTCTAGTTATCTGGCCTGCAGTCACTGCATGTATTCCCTTGTCTTATTTCTCTCTGCTTCAAACACAAAAGGGGAATGATAGCTGAGTGAGTTGTGTGCCCCCTCCTTCACTGCACCCTGAGGCTGGAGCCTCTCTCGCCTCTGCCCCGGCCCTGAATTTTCACCATACACGCTTCGATTTTCATTGGCAAATTCGATCACTTTGGTAGGTTCTACCGGAAATCTGTAGTGGACCGAGCCACAATGATCGTAATTTTGATTGATTCACAGCGAAAGTCGATCAAAACTACGATCGGACCAGATTGGAAATTTCAGTCGGCAAGCTGCCATTAGTGTTGCACTGTATTGAACAGTTCAACGTTGTAGTTAAGGTTCTATAGAGGTTCTATAGAGTTTCAATAAATTTCATGGTAAAAAATCTATTAAAAATCAGTGTGCAGCGTATTGGGAGATTCAGTCTCTCTCTGATCAGAGTCATATCAGAGAGGGATTGATTTGCTTGCCACATTGGGTGGCAATCTAAGTGTGTAGGGCCACCTTTAGTCCATGTCTTTGTCTTCCAGATCCTATAATTCCCTAAAAAAAAAAACATCACCACTCCCCACAAATGAGGGTCCGTAGTTAAATAATTCGATTTTACGGACAATGCCACCAGACCTCCAAGGCATATTGGCCAGAAATCCCTAACATATGGTTCAATGACTTAAAGGGGTTCTGTGGCCCTTTTTCTGATTGCAATTTAAATTAATTGATATGTTCCTTTCATAAGTACAAATCTTTTTTTTTACCTCTCTTGTGTTGAAAAAGCTGTGCTGTCTCTCTCCAGCTCCTTTCTAATTATTTGTCTTGTTGGATGAATATTGTGCTGCAGGAAGAGGCAGACTAACAGCAGCTGTTACACCCTGTCTTTCCCTCCCTCTGCTGTCACGTCTTCATGAGTCATCATTGACCTTTGTGCATGCTCCAGGCTGCAGGGGGAGGGAAAGACAAGGATGAACAGCTGCTGTTAGTCTGCCTCTTCCTGCAGCACAATATTCATCTAACAAGACAAATAATTAGAAAGGAGACAGCACAGCTTTTTCAACACAAGAGAGGTAAAAAAAAGATTTGTGCTTATTAAAGGAACATATAAATTCATTTAAATTGCAATCAGAAAAAGGGCCACAGAACCCCTTTAAGACCTGGGACCCATTGGTGGCAATTTCCAACATCTCGGAAGTCTGTGATTTTAACACGATTCCTGAGGTGATCACGATTTGGCCCTGCACACTTTCAAACTGATCACTTTCGGATCTCTCCTAAATGCTGCAGACCAATCACGTTCCCCAAGCACAAGCACTGCAGTGGAGCCACCCTCCACAGTAACGTTTGCCAGTGATTGGCAAACACTGCTAAAACACTGCTAGTGGCGGGTCTCAGGCCTATTTACTGTGACGGAATGCAAAGTTACCCTTCAATTCCTGTTCCCTTTGCTGCAGTTTACCATTCAGACCCTGAGGGAATCCTGAAGGTATTTAGCACTGCCAGCAAAGTAACCTTTTGGATTGGCTGGGGAATCCGCACACAGTACAATTTTGATTGTATGTACAATAGAAACCAGGTCGCTGCCACCAGTTAGCAATTTAGCATGTGAATACGCAAAGTCTAACTCTAGCTAAATCCTGTAGGAAAAAGGGGTAATTCATAAACCTTCCTAGAGATTGTAAAAATAACAATAAAACGGTTATGGCAAAATTTCCCTTCGGAGACAGGAGCCTTTGCAGAGCTTTCAGAACAAGCACTTAGACAAATGATTTTTAATTGTTTATTTATTTATTTGTTTATTTTATAATAAAGTAATGCATAAACTAAAATACAGCAATTGTAACAGATCGATTCAAAAATAAAAGGTATAAGTGTTAAAATAACAGTATAATGTCATGAGCAGTTTGTCAAGTTACCTTATGTCCTTTGGAATTGTAAGTCCAAACAGAAGATATAAGGTCCAATTATGAAAAGTTCTGTGGGTAACAGCCACATTCTTGATGGTATGGATGGCTGGGGACTCTGTCTCAGCCTGTGTCCAGCAGTTTTTAACCCTTTTCCCACTGGAGGGTGGGGGGTGTAAGGGTAGATGGGCAGTGTCTACCATATGATCCAGCTCCACCCCGTTTGTCATCCACAGTGTATGAGCAAACAGACAAATGATAAGCGCTCAAGGATGCACCTGAATTGTAAGCCATCAGAGGCAATGCAGAGCTCTGCATTGCCGCTGATGGCTCACAATTCAGGTTCATCCTTGAGCGCTTATCATTTGTCTGTTTGCTTGTCTTATGAAATGTGTATACCATTTATGAATAGCAGCACGAGGAATTATGTTTTTATTGCTAGGTTAGAGGTAGGTCTTCCCCAAGGCGGTACGTCACCGCCGTGGGGAAGTCTATTAGGTCATAATTTGTGCACTAATTATCACTGAAGCTAACACCCCCCCCCCCCCCCCCTTGGTCTATAGTGATGCAGGGTGTGTAATATAGTCCAGTTTCTGGAGCTCTGCCCACTGGTGCAGATTAATCACTAATTCCCCCTCCCTCTCTTTGCCTGCAGTGTATGCTGGGTGTGTAATATAGTCCAGTTTCTGGAGCTCGGCCCACCGGTGCAGATTAATCACTAATTCCCCCTCCCTCTCTTTGCCTGCAGTGTATGCTGGGTGTGTAATATAGTCCAGTTTCTGGAGCTCTGCTCACCATTGCAGATAAACCATTCAGGTATGAGGTTTGTTTGAAAGCGCTGCCATGTCTCCCACTGTGCAAAATCCACAGTGTATGGCTAGCACCAATAGTTACATAGTTACATAGTTATTTTGGTTGAAAAAAGACATACGTCCATCGAGTTCAACCAGTACAAAGTACAACTCCAGCCCGTCCCCCACATACCCCTGTTGATCCAGAGGAAGGCGAAAAAACCCCCACAAGGCATGGTCCAATTAGCCCCAAAAGGGAAAAATAAAATGCAGGTATAGAGTTTGCCATAACGACTTCCTGTGGCAATGCATTCCACATCTTAATCACTCTTACTGTAAAGAACCCTTTCCTAAATAAATGGCTAAAATGTTTTTCCTCCATGCGCAGATCATGTCCTCTAGTCCTTTGAGAAGGCCTAGGGACAAAAAGCTCATCCGCCAAGCTATTATATTGCCCTCTGATGTATTTATACATGTTAATTAGATCTCCTCTAAGGCGTCTTTTCTCTAGACTAAATAAACCCAGTTTATCTAACCTTTCTTGGTAAGTGAGACCTTCCATCCCACGTATCAATTTTGTAGCTCGTCTCTGCACCTGCTCTAAAACTGCAATATCTTTTTTGTAATGTGGTGCCCAGAACTGAATTCCATATTCCAGATGTGGCCTTACTAGAGAGTTAAACAGGGGCAATATTATGCTAGCATCTCGAGTTTTTATTTCCCTTTTAATACATCCCAAAATTTTGTTCGCTTTAGCTGCAGCGGCTTGGCATTGAGTACGATTATTTAACTTGTTGTCGATGAGTACTCCTAAGTCCTTCTCCAAGTTTGATGTTCCCAACTGTCTCCCATTTATTTTGTATGGTGCTAGACCATTGGTACGACCAAAATGCATGACTTTACATTTGTCAACATTGAATTTCATCTGCCATGTATGTGCCCATATAGCCATCCTATCCAGATCCTGTTGCAATATGACACTATCTTCCTGAGAGTTGGGAGAGATATTTACAGACGTGCTATGACTCTACAGATCCGTGCACATCAGATCCCTTAGTAGATAAACGTATGTTTTTACAGGTTACTCTCTACAGTGATGAGGTGACAGGGTGAGACCGGTATGTTTTAATTGCCCAGGGCTTTTTTACATTTGTTCACTTTGTGGGTGCGCTTGCGTCCTTTTGGCTGCATGATCCCCTTATATTTACACATATAGTGTGGCGCGTGTAGTGGTTGCCAAGTAACTATGTTTATGGCCGAGGTGTCACATGATAGCGGGGGCTGTGTGCCCGGAGGAGCAGTATAACGTGCTCGGTCGATATGGATACCGCTCTGCATTGCTGCGCTGATGCCATTGGTTCTGCAGGCTCATGTGATGCGCCCCACGTGATTGATGACGTGGAGCGCTACACGTAGGGAGGGGGCGTGGACCCGGAAGGTTGCGTTGTGTATCCGCATAGCGGCATTTGGCTCCCATGGATTAGGTGGGTTTGTCTTTGACTCTGAGGGAGGGGTTGTTACTCCGTACTTTGCATGCTAAGGGATTAGTTCCCCATTAGGTCCACCGGTCTCACTCTCTACCCTGCTCTGATTGGCTGTTTTGGGGGGTAAGCTGATTGGTCGCTCAGATAGTGTTAAACTATTTAAACAGTGAAGTTGTGTGTTATGGCGTGATGACTATGCTGACTGGCTTGACAAAGGGCTATATGCCCGAAACAGCGGAGCTGTCGCTGGATACACTGTCATTATGCTTTTAAACTAATAAAAGAGCTTATTTATACAGAAGACGGCGTTGACTCAGTCTGGACGTTTATCCACCCCTTTGTCATGACAGACAGAAAAGAATATGAAATGCGTCAGTTGATCAGAACCCGCAGAGAATGATACAGGTGTATTCCTGACATTCTCTGCTTTAATCAGTCTACGAACAGGTGAATTCTGATATTTCATTGCAGAGAAACCAGTATCTCGGTCCCAGAAGATGGTAGACCGACACTTTGGGGTTCACCCACACCCAAATCAGATCTAAGGTATTTCTGATCATTTTGACATGCCTGGCATCTATGGAACATTGATTACTTGAGTAAAATGACCGTTCTTTTATTTTAAGGTTAATAAAAGGGCATTGGATCCTCTCTCCCAAAATGTTGTGAGGGGAAAGAAATATATCTTTTTGAATAAACAAAAAACAGTGGGGGGTTGCTGAGCTGGGCTTCAACACCAGATATGACACCTGGTCCGCCGGTGAACGATCCCTCCGTGGGTCACCACTCCACACCAACTGGATACAAGTAGAAATGAAGGAGGCACTCAAATGGCATTTATAAACTTGCGTTTATCAAAACAGTAGCCGACACGACATGTTTCGGGGTTTCCCCCTTCCTCAAGTGTACATGCAACCTCACCAACACAGCACACTTATGAACTTCAATAGTCCACACCCAAATTGAAAGACCCTCCTCTTTGGTCAGCTGACCAACTACTAAATTAACCCATCAGGGTAAGTCCAAGTCCATCTAGTAGTGCCCAATAAGATGGACTTGGACTTACCCTGAGGGGTTAATTTAGTAGTTGGTCAGCTGACCAAAGAGGAGGGTCTTTCAATTTGGGTGTGGACTATTGAAGTTCATAAGTGTGCTGTGTTGGTGAGGTTGCATGTACACTTGAGGAAGGGGGAAACCCCGAAACATGTCGTGTCGGCTACTGTTTTGATAAACGCAAGTTTATAAACGCCATTTGAGTGCCTCCTTCATTTCTACTTGTATCTTTTTGAATAGCCAGATATTTATGACAACGATCTGGTCCTCTGGCTATTAGTGTCCCTTTTGAAATAGGGACAAGAAATGTACAGGGCTCTGCTGTCATGGTTTATTGACCACTCTCCATGGCAGAATAAACTAACAACCTTTTCTCCCAGAGCAGAGATCTGGTTTTTTTAAGCACAGCTACAAAGTTAAAGGGGCAATCCAAATCATATTTTTGTGCACAATTTTCATGTTATTGCATGGATGGCGTAGGTGAATCCGTGACACGAACCCCCATAAGCATTGCAGTGGGTGGGCCATTCCTACAATGACCTTGTCTGAGCAACTAACTTGTTCTGCTTTGTAGGATTCACCGCAGCAAGAAAGACCACTCGATTCTGTATTGACTACAGGAGACCGAGTGACTCCTGACTGCAGCAAAGCTACAAAGGGGCACTCCAAATCATATTTTTGTGCACATTTTTCATGTGATTGCACGTATAGCGTAGGCAAATGCGTAACATGTACCCAGTCCATACGTGTACAATAAAGTGTTTATGACCTTCATCATAAGGTGTCATTGTATGGCAAGTAAACCTCCTTATAAGTGGGTTGGGTGATGAGAGATTCTTATGAGGCAAGGAGGCAAGAAGGTGGTGGAAGATTAAAGCTACTTTTACACTAGCAGGTTATTCCTGCATTGCGTGTTACCACAAGCGGCTGCATAAGCAATGAAAGTCTATGGAGACTTTCACACTTATTGAGGCCCCTTGCAGTGCACCAGAAGTATCCGAGCCAAACCAAAGGCAGTAGCACGTTACTAGAAGCACTGCGCATAACGCACGGTGCTTAGGTGAATGTAAGGCTATGGGAGACACACGTGGTGTAAGCGGCGAATCGTGGTTCATGGTGGTGCGCATGCATGGACCAACCGGAATCCCAGTGATGCATTTCCTGCCCAGAAGGAAGTATGTTACTGAGTGGGGGCGGCGCTATGCATATGACCCTGGCGGTGCACTCTGCCACAGGGTCATACAAGTTAGCTTTGCTGCGGTGCGATGCGGCAGGAGCATCCCACCACAATGCAAAAAACAAGTGTAAAACCAGCCTTAAAGTATACCAAAGACAAATGATAATAAAAGTTGTTTACATACCTGGGTCCTCATAAGTTTGACCAGTAATGGCCAGTCGGCGCATGCGCTGTTTTGCTCCCATGGTTGGGAGTGTTCTGCACCTGCACCCCGATCGGCCAAACTAACGGGGCTTTAATGGGACAATGAGGAGGCAGAGGAAGACGGCGTGGGAACGATCGGTGCGGAGGGGACTAGAGGAAGGCCCAGGTATGTATAAATCTTTTATTTTCGTTTGTCTCAGTGTCACTTTAAGAGAATTGTAGATCTTTAGGCCCTATCCGCTGTACATTTCAACACCTCCCTCACCCAGCCAAAAGTAAAAAGGTAGCATAACCTACTGTTGCTAAATTCTATTCCTCTACCCCCCCAACCCTGTGCTAAGTACTGTGCCCCTTCAGACTTCAAATATACCACGCTTCCCCCGTTCCTGAGCCCCGTGTACTGCAAACCTCAATGAGCTACCAATCCTCAAACTCGCAGATCAATTACTGTACTTGCCCCCAGAACCAGAGGACACGGGAACTGTGGCAAAACGTTTAGTACCAAGAAGATGATCTGAGGTGGCACGGCCAAGTGTGTAACCTTAGTGCAAGCCGCCAGGCGGTGTTTGTACTCATCTTCTGATCCTCTTGGCACCAGTGTATTTTCAGCATGGTGCTTGGAGCTCCATTTTCTTACTGAGAATACCTGCTTCAGAGCAATGCCCTTCTGTTTGTTCTCTCCATGACCTGAATTGCCCCGCTGCAGTCCATCATGAATGTGGCAGACAGAATTATCCACTCCTCCCATCGCTCCACAATGGCGGCTCCCCTTTATGAATCCCTCCACTGGCTTCCCATCCAGTCCAGAATCAGATTCAAGATACTGTGTCTGGCCTACAAATCTGTCCACAAAACCTGCCCAGCCTACATTGCCAATCCTACCCAGAGGTACACACCTAGCAGCTCACTCTGCTCCTCCAATGAATTTCTCCTGACTGCCCTTATATCACCCAGTCCCATGTATGTCTTTAGGAGGACTTCTCAAGAGCTGCTCCAACACTATGGAACTCCCTACCTCCTGCCATTAGGGTTCCCCTTTCAACATCTTAAAGAAGGCCCTCAAAACGCACCTTTTCACTCTGGTCCCCTACCTTTTGTGTCCCTATCTCTCCCTCTAGATTGTAAGGCTTCAGCAGGGTCCTCATCCTTGTGTCTCCTACCTGATCATGCACCTCCATAACCATACACCCATCCTATGGATCTGAGGGAACTCTTGAGTGAACTCGACTTGCCTAATTTCCATGCTCCCATCCAATGACTGACTAAGCATTACCTGGTACTTATACTGTGCTGCGTGATCTGGTTTGCATGTATTCCTGTAATGTCTTATTGTTGTATGGCACCCCTAAATATTGTCTGTAACCTTAACCAATGTACAGCTCTGCGTAATATGTTGGCGCTTTATAAATACAATAAATAAATAAATGATTTATTACCTTCATGAATGAGTTATGAGGCTTGTTGTGGTCCACCAGGTGCAGGCTTCCAATGAGCAGCAGTGGTGTGGGCCCTGGAGGATACTTTTTGTATTTCTGATGTTTGCTATAGAGTTTTACTAAAAGCAAAAGGCAATGATGGACAGAAGGACGATGAAAGGAGCCATGGCAAGCAAGTGTTCAGATCTAAAAGTGAGAGAAACACTACTGACTATTAGCACGCATTTTCAAGCATCATTTTTATCAGGACAGTATTACTTGACTGCCTAATTATCATAGGCTCGATTCACTAAAGTGTGATAACGCAATTATCACGTGTAAAGGCTTTACACATGCAAACGCGTGTGTAAAGGCTTTGCACGTGCTAAGTATCATTATCACGTGCTAAGTATCATTATCACATGCTAAGTATCCTTATCATGTGCTAAGTATCATTATCATGTGCTAATAATCATTATCACATGTTAAGTGTCATTATGACGTGCTAAGTATCATTATCACATGCAAAGTGTCATTATCACGTGCTAAGTATCGTTATCAAGTGCTAAGTATCATTATCATGTGCTAAGTATCATTATCACGTGCTAAGTGTTATTATTATGTGTTAAGTATCATTATCACATGCTAAGTGTCATTATCACATGCTAAGTATCATTATCACGTGCTAAGTATCATTATCATGTGCTAAGTATCAGTATCACGTGCTAAGTATCATTATCATGTGCTAAGTATCATTATTACGTGCTAAGTATCATTATCACATGAAGTCACTGCAGATCACGTGAACGGAATGTAGATCATGAGTTTATACTGTATACAGTACATAAAGCGACGCGCGTTAAACTTTTGCCATTGAAAACTACGGTGCTTCGCACGATCAGAAGATAGAGTTTGGTAATGAAATCAGCAATGGTGCTTACATTAACATTTGAGTTAATGTAATACGGCACGCACAAACGTTTAACGCGTGTCGCTTTATGTACTGTATACAGTAATAACTCATGATCTACATTCCGTCGCGTAATCTGCAATGACTTCACGTGATAATGATACTTAGCACGTGATAATGATACTTAGCACATGATAATGATACCTAGCACATGATAATGATACTCAGCACGTGATATCATGTGCAAAGCGCTTATCAATGTCGTGCTAAGTGTTAGCACGCTTTAGTGTATCGAGCCCCATGTGTCATAATCATTACTTGACTTTCCAGGTAAACTTGCCCAGTGTTGGTTGTAATGCTGAATTCAAAACCCAATGCCCAGGATTTTTTGTATTATTATAAATATACCACTTGCGTTGCCTAGGTATGTATTTGGTTGTTGTTAACTCCGCCCACTTTTTCTAACCTTGTCAATCAATTATCAAGTTTGTGAGCTTTGGGGTCCTTGGCATCAATAATTAAAAATTTCCATTGAAATTAAACAAATCAGATTGGCTGTTTGTGACTCCACCCCCTTTAGTGAATTTGAACCCCAGTCACCCAATGACAGACTGTACCAGGTCTGAGAACCCTGCCACTAACAATGTAAGAATGGCTGCAGCTTGCATTTTCCCTGTGAAGAATGTTTGTTGTTTGGGGGGGGGGGTCTGCCCACTTATTGTAACCTCGCCACTCAATGACCAAGTTTGTGAGCTTTCGGGTTCCTGGCATCAAAAATGTGTGAATTGAAGCAGTTTATCCAGCAATTAAATCTGATTGGCTGATTGTGGCTTCACTTCCTTTAGTGAATTTGGACCCCAGTCACCCAATGACCGACTGTAGCAGGTTTGAAGCCTCCAACCCCATGCTAGTCTACACCAACTTTCTAGGCTTCACCCACTTTCCTGAATATTAATCACAGCCACCCGGTGACCAAGTGTGCCAAGTTTTAAGCCTCTGCCATTAACAGTGTAAGAATGGCTGCAGTTTACACTTTTCCCATTTTAAATGAAAGGCTGCAATTTGATTGGCTGTTTTATGCTCCTCCCACTTTCCCTGAATTTGTAACCTCGGTCACCAAGTGGTCAACTGTGCCAAGTTTGGTGACTCTGGCTTTATTATGGTGAGAATGGCAGCCTTTTACATTTCTTCCACTGACGAGAATGGTTGAAATCTGATTGGCTGTTTTTAGCTCCGCCCAGGTGTGCAGGAGGAATGCGAGGCCCTCAGAACATATCATCCCAGGTAGTGAGGGATCTGTATACCAAGTTTCTTTGAAATTGGTCAAGTCGTTTTCCGAGTGATGGTGGCACACACATAAACAAACATCCAATTTTATAGATATAGAAGAAGAAGAAGAAACGTACCCAGAACCCAATGCAACCTCTTATTTTATGCTCTACTTGGTTATGAAGCATTTAATTAAAGAGACACTGTAGTGATAAATAGTAGAATGTAGTCATTTATTCAGGATACCCACTTTAACGCCAATTATCCTGGTTTCAGCATCAGTAACACTTTCTATATTGATGTATATTGGTATGAAGAGAAGGTGATTGTATACCTTGAAAAGGAAGCACAGAGACAATGGGAGTGCCCTCCTGCTCCACCATTTGTAGTAGTTGGCACCACAATTGGCCTGACGAAGTGGGCTCAGACCCACAAAATGCATTGTAGTGCACAAAAAAATGCCATTATTATGTGAAGTTCTCATTACTGAGGTAAGCCACCTCTCCCATTTTTCTCAACTTTAGTTGTTTTTAACCACATTTTTTACTTCCTCTTTCCCTTTCTGTATACTGGAATGAATGCCCCCTCCCAGTGATGCTTAGCCTAGACTGTTTAGCTATGTAGAACCCCCCCTCCCCCAGAGCATTCTGGGAGACAAGGTAATATTTGTACTGGCTTTGGAAGACTGAATACACAAACATTCCACATAGCTGCACCTGCCAGCAGCAAAGATGTCACCACCTGTGATAAACGTCAGAATATAAACCAGGGTGAGCAAATATTTTGCAAAGGGCAAACACTGACTAAATCCTGCAAAATAAATCCCTAGGTTGTGTGCCAATGTACTGGGCAAGCACAGGCCCGTGTGTGTGTGTGGGGGGGGGCTGTATCATTGGGCTCTAGTGTCTGTTATGTAACGGGGCTAATTGACTAGTAGTTTATAAATGAATATTAACAACTAGCCAACCCGCGTCGTAGCATACGCCGCATCTATCTATCTAATAGAGTACGTGCCTCAACCTTGAAGCAAGAAGAAGTAGGCTTTCCATGAGAAAATGTATGCGTGCTCAAACACCAAGTTTAACCCTAGCAAGTCTGGCTTTGCAAATCCGGCCTAATTGGCTATTCATGAGGTAATGCTCATGCAATATGCATTTGCTTTCGCATGCCAAACAATGCAGGGTCAAAAAAACAATACTGCAAAGTGCTCTCTCGCTGCCTGGGAACCACAGCGGCACCCCGGAGTGGGAGGCTGGGTGGCACAGCCGCCCCCCCCCCCCCCCCCCAAGCGTGGCCAGCGCTGGGGGAGAGCCGTCCGCACCCACCTCCTAATATTAAAAACAGGCCACTTACCTTAACGTCCATTGGGTTCTGCTACATGCGCATTAATTTTCTCATGGAAAGCATTTTGTGCAGTTTGTATCCTTTGGAGGCAGGTGGTGGATGGCTTGCTCCGGTGGTGTGAACCCTGGAGTGAGTGCGCCTGTCCTCCCCCCCCCCCCCCTGGAGTGCTGTATGTGAGCCAGTCCTGAGCTCTAAAGCTCGGGGTGACCCATGCTTCTCTCCTTTCTCATGTGGTTCCCCCAAATTAATGCGCATGTAGCAGAACGCAATGGTCGTTAAGGTAAGTGCCTGTTTTTAATATTGGGAGGTGGGTGCAGACGGCTCTCCCCGGCGCTGGCCACACTTGGGGGGGGTCGTCCACGCCACCCAGCCTCCCCCTCCGGGGTGCCACTGTGGTTTCCAGGCAGTGAGAGAGCCTGGGACCCTGCGGTCCCCCTAGTTGTATAAAAAGGGGGCATTGGGAATCCTCCCCGTGGCGCTCCTGGAGGCCTGGAGCACACCAAAAACTGCTAGCAGATCCGCAAAATGCTAGCAGATTTTGAAACGCTTTTTCTTATTTTTCTGTAGCATTTCACCTAGCATTTTGCGGTTTTGTAAAGCGTTTTTGGTGTAGTAGATTTCATATATTGTTACAGTAAAGCTGTTACTGAACAGCTTCTGTAACAAAAATGCCTGCAAAACCGCTCTGAACTGCCGTTTTTCAGAGCGGTTTGCGTTTTTCCTATACTTTACATTGGAGGCAGAAACGCCTCCACAGTCCAAAAAATGCCTCACCTCGGGATTATGCGTTTCAGCAAAACGCCTCCCGCTCTGGTGTGCACCAGCCCATTGAAATACATTACCCAAGCGTATCCGCAGCCGCAAGTGGATCGCAAAACGCTGTCCGAACCGCTCTGGTGTGCACTAAGCCGGATAGTGCTAATGTAGAATGTAGCAGGGTGACTGCTTTGTGGTATTGGTTTGTGCATGCATTTGCATGAGCATTGCCTCATGAATAGCCAATTAGGCCAGATTTGCAATGTCAGACTTGCTAGGGTAAGGCCTCTTTTCCATGGACTGTGAATAGGCAGTGAAATGGCTCTCAAACTCTCACAACTGCTCACTGCTGCCTGGTAACTGCTCACTGCTGCCTGGTAACTGCTTGCTGCTGCCTGGTAACTGCTCGCTGCTGCCCTGGTATCTGCTCACTGCTGCCTGGTAACTGCTTGTTGCTGCCTGGTAACTGCTTGTTGCTGCCTGGTAACTGCTCACTGCTGCCTGGTAACTGCTCACTGCTGCCTGGTAACTGCTCGCTGCTGCCTGGTAACTGCTTGCTGCTGCCTGGTAACTGCTTGCTGCTGCCTGGTAACTGCTTGTTGCTGCCTGGTATCTGCTCACTGCTGCCTGGTAACTGCTTGCTGCTGCCTGGTAACTGCTTGTTGCTGCCTGGTATCTGCTCACTGCTGCCTGGTAACTGCTTGCTGCTGCCTGGTAACTGCTTGTTGCTGCCTGGTATCTGCTCACTGCTGCCTGATAACTGCTTGCTGCTGCCTGGTATCTGCTCACTGCTGCCTGGTAACTGCTTGCTGAGCACACAGCTCAACAGTCCGTGGAAAAGAGGCCTTAAACTTGGTGTTTGAGCACGCATAAATTTTCTCATGCAAAGTACTTCTTCTTCTTGTTGAAGGTTGAGGCACTTAGTCTATTATATATATAGATAAGTAATTTTATTAACTTCATTATTTATACTACATTTCCTATTTAAAGGTA